>NC_052472.1:19103136-19147741 GCF_009730915.1 Dioscorea cayenensis subsp. rotundata | reverse complement strand
TGCTGATCTTCTTTTCACCATAATACTAATACTGACGTTTATATTTCACCAGTTCTGGTATGATAAAAATAAATAGATAAACTCAAAATCCTTGTTTTATTGTCTATTGACAACATATTATTGTTTTAATTTTGCGCAGTGTGATGGAGGAGTACAGGAACAAGATGGTGGAGCTATCAAAGAATCATAGCAGTTGTGTTAGAGTGTTTGATGGATTTGAGATGAAGTATTGTGAGTCTGAGTTTAGTCAATGTCATGGATATTTGGGATTAATAGTCCTACATTGCTAACAAGTAGTACAAGAAGAAGAAGAAGAGAAGAAGAAGAAGGTAATGGTTTGGGGAGGGATTGAGGACTGGGAATGCACACGCTGACATGAGTTGTATAACAGCTTTTACACACCAGATGAGTGGAGGACTCTCAAGTGAGATCAAAGTAAAGGATGGGCAGACACAGAGACTGGAGAAGGGACATTGGTAATGAACATTTAAGGACCTGATGGGAATGGCAGAATGAAATCATCAGCACAGGGTGTTGTTGAAGGTAGAAGAAGAAGGTTAGAAGGATGACATTGGCATTCTTTTTGGTGTTTTGAGGATGAGAAGTGATAATGGCTCCAGTGATGTTGTGGGAGAAGGAAGTGGATTTACAGGCCATTTTGTTTGCAAGGGTATGTTGAGTTTAGGCAGAGTAGTGTTCAGGGAGGTTTGATAAGGTTGGTTTTACTGTTGATGATTTTGCTGCAATTCTTGGCTCATGAATTACATTATGTACAATTGTGTGCTAGTTAAATAATTTTATTCTAATTCTTTATTACACATTTTTTGGGGCACAATGCTCTCCTGCGACAACAGAACATTTTTTGGGGCAACGATCAAAAGTGCAATATGGATCACTCAAGGGGACAACAATACACACTATTTTCATAACACTATCAAAATCAAACAACACTTGAACAAAGTGAGAGAGCTCAAGGACATCTCAGGTAATATCTTTTTCAAATCAGTTGATATTGAGAAAACTGTTTTATTCATTTCTATAAAAATCTTTTTGTAAAGTCAGTTTACTACTCATAATTCTTATCTTTAATGCTTTTGTCGGTTGACTTGCCCACTCTTACTGACATGGATAGAGATTTTTTGTCTAAACCCTTCTATGTGGAAGAGGTTTACAAAACCCTCAAATCCATGCCCGTGAAAGAGCCCTAGGCGAGCAGGTCTGAATTCTGAATTATACTTGTTTTACTAGAATATTGTTGGAGAGCACCTTTTCAAAGCAATCTCTTTTTTCTGTGACACGGGCCAGCTCCCTCACTCTTGGTGTAAAACTTATGTTGCTCTGATTCCAAAAAAATCCAATCCCACCTCTATCATTGATTTTAGATCTATTTCCCTCTGCAATGTTTTCTATAAAATTATCACTAAAATGCTCGCTATTCGCTTAAGATAAATGATTCATAAGCCATAGGTCCCGAGCAATACGGGTTTATCCTCAGTGCTTTTGATAATATTATCACTGGCCCGAGGAGACTGCCATAGCATAGAAAATGAGAATGGTATCCCCCTTAGGATGATTTGCAAAATAGACATTGAAAAGGCTTTTGATACAATTGAGTGGCCCGCCATTATTGCTACCCTCCGGAGAATGCTTTTCCACGAAAAATTGGATTACTTGGATCCAATTCTTGTCGTAATTCGATTCTTTCTCCTTTATTGTAAAATGGTCATCATACCTCCTAGATTCAAAGGCAGTAGAGGAGTCCATCAAGCCGACCTCATCTCCCCCTCCTCTTTATCCTTGTTTCTTAGAACCTTACTGTCATTCTTAACAAAGCACTTCAGCTTGACATGATTTATGGCTTCAACCAAAATCTTACCAATAACTTCAATCATCTAATGTTTGCGGATGACCTAATTCTTGTTACCAAGGCTACTAGGAGAAATGCCAGGAACTGTCTCTTGTGTCTCAATGTCTACCAATCTCTTACTGGCCAAAAACCTAATATGTTGAAATCAGCTTTGTCTATCCCTTCTTGGTGTAATCGAAAGGTAGCCAATGCTATCTCTAAAATCCTTGGCATCAAATTGGGAAACTTTCCTTTTACCTATCTTGGGATCCCCAACTCTCCTAAAAGACTGACAGTTAATCAACTCCAATTCATCCCTAATAGAGTCCAAAAAATTATTCATTCCTGGAACCATTCTTCTCTTTCTCTTGCTGACAGAACAACCCTCCTTAATAGTACTGTCTTTGCTATTCCAAACTACATCCTTTTTGTCATGAATCTACCTGTTTCTGTATTGGACAATATTTCCAAGTATGCTCGAAAATTCCTCTGGGGTAGGAACGGCAATAATCGGGGTTTCCACTCAATCGGTTGGACAATTACTATGCTTTGTAAGCCTGAGGAGGGTCTTGGTATTCGTAACCTTAGGCTTGTGAATTTCTCTCTCATGGAGAAAAATGTTTTTGCTATTTTAAACTCTGAAGATAAAATCTAGGTTAGCATCTTTATAAACAAATACAGAGGTTGGCATCTTTGGAATCCTGAAAACGTTTCTAACTATTCCTGGTTTTACAAATCCATTTGCAATTCAGCTAGAATTTTGAGGCCGAATATTAAACTTCTTTCTTGCAACCCAGAACCAGTTGATATCTGGAATGATGCTTGTTTTTTTTACCTTCCAATCTCTTAGAAACCCACATTTCTCAACACTTCTTTGAATTTGGAAGATATTAAATTTTTGGACTTGTTCTCTTCTGAAGGCTTTTGCTCAAATGCTTTAGAAAGTTTGTTTGGCAGCCCTATTGATTTGGGCCACATCAATGACATTCAATACAACAATGAGGATACTCTAGTTTGGAAATGGAACAACCCTTCCTGCAATACCTTTATTGCTTCTTCGGTGTATAATTACCTTAATAGAAAGACTTACCTTCAAGATTGCTGGGATGGTTGGTATGAAATTTGGCCACTTCCTGTTATGCCTCACATCAAAGTCCATCTCTAGAAACTTGCTCATGGCAAACTTCCTACTTATGCTTATCTTTACAATCTTAATATTGGTCCTAACAATCCTTGTCCTCTTTGTAGGTTGGAGGCTGAAACTATTGAGCATATAATTTGGAAATGTCGTAGAATATTACAATGCTGGCATGATCTGTTTAATAAGCTTGGTATGAACTCATATTTGTTTAACTCTCTTAGCTCAGGTTCCTGGCTTGTGGAAATTATGGATCCTTGGTCTAAGGCCCTCATTGCAACTGTCACTTGGCTCATTTGCAAACAACGCTGCAACTTTATCTTTAGAAATGAGCCAGTTAATCCCTGTGTAATCATCCCCGGGGGCCTGGTCTCTCTGTTTTGACTTCAGTAAGAAATCTATTAGATATCGGGCTCTCCTTTGTGCAAACTCAAACTCCATTAATTCTTATATTTGCTGATGCATCTTAGTCTGCTAGCTCACCGGTTGCAAGTCTTGGGTTCTTAATTCTTACTAATTCAAACTATATTCTATTGGCAGGTTCGATGGGTACTTGTGCTTCCTCTCCAATCCAAGCTGAACTAGCTGCAATCAACCTCGCTTTTCGGACCTGCATCGACAATGGATGGACACCGGATCATGTTTTCTGTGATTGCCCGGGTGTGGCTCAATTGCTAAAACACTACAATGTCAGCATTGCTTGGCATATCACTACTGAATGTTAGACTATGAAGAAGAACCTGGAAAAGTTCCCCAATGCTGCAATTGAAACCATCTCCTGAGACCTTAACAATTTCGCTATCTTACAAAGTTTGGGAGATCTAATCCACAGCTTTCACTATTCTTCAGAGGCATGCATCGTCCATTCTGGATTGAAGATCTCTGTGTGCTTCATAAACTCCACTTTTAATGCTCTATTGTTAGCTTAGACTTTCTATTTTTTGATAGCCTATGTGCTTCCTTGTCAAAAAATATAAAAATAATTGACATTTAATAATAAAAGTAAAAAGATACAATCCTTCTTCAGCCAGCAGTTTATAATTACAAGGCATAGCAAGAACACTAATTTCTTTAGTAAACTAACCAATATTGCGCAAGACAAGGGATTGAGTAAAAGTAATTCTTAAAAATTGAAGCACTGACCTTCTTAAAAGATAACATTGCTCATTAACTTCTCAGTAAGTTGGACCTATTACCAAACAAAAAGAAGCAAATAGAAACCACAAATGAAAAGGGCTGGTACAAAGTTTAAGATCATCTAAATATAAACTCAAAACTCATATACAATTTTACTCATCAGAAAGCATAACAAACTAACATTTTACCTTGTAAGCGCATAAATCAGAAGTCACATCAATTGTTTCTTCAATCTGTGGTGCATAAATATGTGGATAAAATTGCTTCGAACAATACTGTTTCAAATGTTCAGTAGCTTCTGCTGATCCATGAATCAGAACCTAATGGAGCAACATAATATGACATATTTAGGCTCAAGGTGGTAGCGCATACAACACTTGACACAAAATAATGAACCTTTGAGGATGATAAAGATTTGTGAAAGTGATGGCCAAGATGAAACCATTCTATATAAGCACTAAACAATTACATACTATTTCTGGCCGAGTACTTACTCTTAGATCAACTCACTAGTCCAAAGGAAAACTCAAAAATCAAATAACAAACCCTTAACAGCTAAGGTAATAACTAATAACAAGTGAAATAAAAAATATTTAAAAGCTAAATTTGAAGCACTTTTTACCTAGGATATTATTAAAAGAGGCTCTAATAGTCACCTTTATGAGAAATATCAATAGTGATGGAAGATCTCGTAACAACACAAAGAAGCAAAAACATAAATTTGAGAGCTATGCAGAGCCTTATGTCATGTACAAAATGCAATAGGCATAGACTAAGCTACTTATGAATGTAGCCACACTCAATACGATTCTAGCCAAGCCATCAGACACCAGCTCAAAAGTGAAGTCAAGTGTGCTCAAATTCCAGGTGGTGAATCCTTGCAAGTTGCAAGTAGCTCAAAAGCATCCATGCAGGCTTGGTTTCTCAGTTTTGACCTCTACTGATACTCTCTTGGAAGCTATTCTTATTTGGTGCTGTTATTTGATATCCATCCTTGATGATGATGTCTATATTGTTGTAAGCCTCTAGTTTGTATAGGAGAGAAACTTATAATCCCATGGTTATATATAGTGATGTTTATGAGACCAGGCCCTTTTTTTACCCCCTACAATGGAGTTTCTCCACACTAAAATCATGTCTTGATCTGTGGTTGATTGACTATTATAATATTTGCATGAAAACCGGTTTAAAGTCACAAGGAGGAAAATTTTGAATTTATTTGTAGTTGTTGGGGGTTCCAGCACGACAATGGTTGAGAATTCTCCTGTAGTTACTAGCAATTACATTCACATTCCAGTCCACATGATTATGGTTTGTGGTGTGCGGCCCTTGTATTGGCACACATACTGCCTACACGGCCTCTCTGGATGCACTATACGGCCTCGCATGTGGGCGTCTCAGCCTGTACAATTCCCCAAATTATGTTGTGTGGTCTCTGTGTGGTGTGATCCGTATGCTTACTCGTATGACTTAAACCTTCAAACAAAGCTCAAAACACTCACAAGAGACCACATAACAATGAAGTAATTTACAAACGACAACTTGTTAGCTCACAGTTTTGGTTCTGGATTGCCGGATAACAATGAAGTGCCCATCACGGAAGATAAGTTTGTTTTGGAGAATGTTTTGTGTTGTAAATTTCAGAATATTTCAACTTATATCCGGTTGTTTTTTAACCGTAAACGCCACATTGTATTTTATTTGCTCGATTTCCGGTGTTTAAAGACATAAAATACTATATAATTTAGATTTACCCCCATTATCATCATCATGATTATTATTAATTATTATTAATATATATATATATATATATATATATATATATATATATATATATATATATATTTAAATAAATTACCATGTTAATTCCAAGGACGCGACACGTGCATGCGCCGTTGCCCCGCCAAGTCGTGACTCTAATTCACTAACTCCCCTCGCCTCACATATATTGATCAATTCTTTCAAAACAATAAATCCAACCGCCGTATTTATTTAATACTCTTATAAAATTAATTGTAAAATAATTAATTAATTTAATAATTATTTATTAAATTTAAAAATATTTAATATCTCTTTATTTTATAACTTGAAAAAAATTTATAATTAAAATTTAAAAACACTTACTCTATTAATTATTTTATAATATTTTCAATTGTAAAATATTTTGTCATAAAATTTAAACTAATCTCTCAAAGATGAGGGCAGGAGCAGCAAAAACATCCGCACTCATAAGAATAAATTGAGTAGCATCTATTTAGAATCTAACCCCTTAATTAATTGGGGGATTTTGGAGGATAGCAAGAGTGAGAAGGAGCAATTTTGGACTAAAGATTAGTTGATAGAAATCTTTTGGAAATAGAAATCATTCATGAATTTGTAGGGACTGTTTTGTAGAAGATTTTTCTTACAAGGACTGGAATATAAAAACAGAAAAAGTTGGAAGACCGCAGCTAAAAGGATGAGTAAGGTTTCACTCAATCATGGTCATCAGAGGAGTAGGAGGCCATAGGAGGAAAAAGAGGAAGGTGGGTTGCAGATCAAGTTTTGGCTGGAGCATCGTTTAGCCGAATGGGCCGAGTGCGAGAATGGCGGTGGCTGAGCCTTGCCGAAGAGCATCTAATGAAAGCTAGCTAGGTGAGTATATATACCTTGATTTTTCCTATAAGTGGGTGAGAGAGAGGAAGCTTGGTGACTCCCATGGAGTATGGATGGTGTTGGGATGGTTTGTATGTACCTGTGGAGCTGATGCCATGGGGGATGAGGTAGTGGGTGGTGTATGTACAGGGGTGTGCAGAAGGATGATGATGATGATGATGATGATGGGTTAATTTTGAGGTTAAGCGATGTATAATGGTAGTTTAGAAGGTTAAGAAGGTATTTAATGGTTGGGTTGGGCTTAATTGTTTTCAAGCTATTTGGGTTCAGTCAAGGTAGTTCATTTGGGTTGGGTTTCAGCTTGTTATGATTAGTTAAATTTGGTTGAGTTTTCAGTCACCTTGGTTTAAGTTGGCCTAACTCAATTGAGTTGAGATTAAGATTGAGTTGAGTTGTTTTGGGCTGATCCCAATCAAGTTAAGTTATGTTAAACCGGTTGGGTTCAGTCGAGTGGAATTGATTTGGCTTGAGTTGAATTGGATTCAGTTTGGTTTAGTCCAATTGGGTTAAGTGGTTCAATTAGATTTGGTTCAGTTGAACCGACCTGGTTCAGGAAGATTGTATAAGGAATGGACTTGGTTCAGTGAAATTAAGTTTGGTTCAAGCAGGTGTAACTCAAATTGAATTGGTTTAAACTCAATTAGAGTTAGTTTTAGCCCAACTAACTAAGCTTAAGTCAATTTGGAGGCAGGTTTGAGTATCTGAAGTCGATTTTGAGACTATTAAAATGAGTGAGCCCGATTAGAGAGTTGATTATTTTCTTGTATTTCCTATATAAATATAGATCAGTTATTAATCATTGATTATTATTTTATTTATTTTACTTCATTCTATTTACAAGATGAGGTCCAGATATATGAGAGAGTTTCAACCGAGAACCTTTTCTAGCGAGAAACTCCAAAAAAAAACACTAGGTGAGTTGAATTGTATAGAATGGTTGTTTAATTGTTTTATAAAATTTTATCTAGTATCATGTCTTACTTCTAAACAAGTTTCTTATGTTACTATAATTGAGTAGGAATGCTTATACTTTTTGTTTATAAACATCCCTAACTAATTTTTTTAATATTCACTAATCTATACGCTCCTACATCGTTATTAGGTGACCGTTGGAACTCCTTCCCGCCAAATCGGAGAAATGAATGCTTTCACTGTGAGCCTTTGCAGAACCTCTCAGTCTCTAAGCAAAGACCCAAATGCTTGGAATTCAATTCTCAAGAACCATGCAAAGCTCAAAAATGACAGAGCAATCCTTACTTCCTACTTGCAAATGGAGTCTTTGGGCATTCAGCCGACTGTTGCCACTCTGCCTCTCGTTCTCAAGGCTTGTTCGAGATTACATGATGTTGATTTTGGTAAAAAGATCCATTCTGATATAATTATGTTTGATTTCACTGAGGATGTCCGGATTAGGACTGCCCTCATTGATTTTTACTGTAAATGTGGGTTCTTGGATGTTGCCCTTGAGTTGTTTGAGGAAATGCCGAAGAGGGATGTGGTGTCTTGGAATGCCATGATTTGTGGTTATGTTGGGAATCAGAAGTATGATGATGCTTTGTTTCTGTTTTTGAGACTGAGTATGGAGTGCTTGAAGCCCAGTTCGGTGACATTAGTTAGCCTTATTACGGTGTGTGCGGAGTTGCTCGAGTTTAGGCTAGGACGAGCGGTTCATTGCTATTGTTTGAGGAATGGGTTTTTCCATTCAGAAGTTCATTTGGGTACTGCACTGATCGGGTTCTATTCAAGGTTTGATGTGAGGTTGTCACGCCATGTATTTGATTTGATGTTGATGAGGAATGTAGTTAGTTGGAATGCTATGATATCCGAGTATTTTGATGCAGGGGCTGATTTTGAAGCTTTGCAGCTCTTTGTTCAAATGATATTAGCTGATGTAACTCTTGATTCAGTGACATTCCTTACCGTTTTGCAATCTTGTGGTGAATTTGAATGTTTGGAGATGGGCAAACAAGTTCACCAATTAGCCATAAAACACCAGGTTTCTAATGACAAATATGTAGAGAATGCCATGATTACTATGTATGGCAAATGTGGAAATTTAGAATCAACATGTGATGTCTTTGATAAGATGATATCAAGGGATCTTGCATCATGGAATGCCATGTTTTTTGCTTACAAGAACTGCAAATGTTATGATGAGGCTTTTGATTTATTCAAGACTATGAATTCAGCTGCTATTGAAGTTAACACAATCACCATCTCTACAATGTTATCGTTATGTGCTGAATCTGGTGATTTAGAGAAAGGTAAACAACTGCATGCTTATGTTATGAAAACTGGAAAGGAGAAAGATGTTGGTAATGCATTATTGAGTATGTATGCTGATCTTGACCACGTGCTTTCTGCTCTCAAGGTTTTCAGCAAAATAGAAACATTGGACATAGTTTCGTGGAACCTTTTAATCATGGGTTTGATGCGAAACCAATTTCAATCTCAGGCTTTGGATGTATTCAAGCAGATGCAGCAAAGTGGAACTGAATCAAACTCATATACCATGGTCTCTCTTCTTTGTGGATGCAAAGACTTATCTCACTTGATTGCAGGCAAATCCATCCATGGGTACACTTTAAGATATAACCTCAAATTTAATTTGTCATTATGTACCGCGCTCACTGATATGTATATGGACTGTGGACAAGAAGTCTCAGCTATGACTTTATTTTGGAGCTCTTCAGACAGAGATGTGATTTCATGGAATGCTATGATTGCAAGCTATGACAGGAATGGGCGACCAGGAGAAGCACTCCAAGTCTTCTACAAGATGCGGTCAGAAGTTCAACCCAACTCCATAACGATGATTAATGTTCTTCCTTCATGTGCAGAAATTGCAGACTTGCAACAAGGTAAATGTTTACATGCATATATTATCAGAAGGGGCCTGGATTTTACTTCAGAAATTTCAGTGGAAAATGCTCTCTTAACTATGTATGCCAAGTGTGGATGCATCAGAAGTGCTGTCAAGATATTTGATACATTAACAAGAAGAGATATTGTATCATGGAATGCTATGATTGCCGCTTATGGAATGCATGGCTATGGAGAAGATGCACTTCGAATTTTCTACCAAATGCTTAAATCAGGTGAAAAACCAACTAGTGTGACCTTCACCTCAATTTTATCTGCTTGTAGTCATTCTAGTCTGACTGATGAGGGATTGGAAATTTTTAAAATAATGCATGTCGTTTACGGAATAGTACCAGATATGCTTCACTATTCTTGTATGGTAGATCTGCTCAGCCGTGCTGGATTCCTAGATAAAGCCGGGGACTTTATTCAATCAATGCCCTTAGAACCAGATCCTAGTTTGCGGAGAGCTCATTTGGCCTCCTACAACATATATCCTGATGCTGCAATTGCAAGGTATATTGGTGAGAAAGCTTATTGAACTGGACCCGATGAACATTGGAAACTACATGATTATTATCGAATCTCCATGCTGCAGCTGGGAGCTGGGAGGATGTCAATGTAATCAGATCAGAGATTAAGGAAATGGGTTTTGAAGAAGACCCCTGGACTTAGTTGGATTGTGATAAGAAACCAAGTTCATTACTTTACCGCAGGGGGATACTTCTCATCCTATGTCTGATCAGATCTATGAAACATTAAGATTGTTGTTCAAGTAAATTGATAGAAAATGGAGATGATCTATGAAACATTGAGTTTACTTCTATCAGTAAAATCATTGTCTAATTGAAGTGAAATGATCTGAAATGTTATCGCTTTGCTGCAAACACTGCACTAGGTATGTAATCTATTCTGTTCAAAGAAATGTGAATATGTATGAAAATATTTTGTTATGGAATTTTTCGGTTGTAAAATTTTTGTCAAATTGAAGTGAGATGTATGCATACAACTCTTTTTTTTTTAGTTTATGTGTTTAATTTTAATGTCATACACACTTCTGAGTGTTGTATGGAATTGTATTCACTTGACAACCTTGAACACGTCCTTTTTGATTGCAATTGCAGTTATGGAGCTCTTTTAATACATAAAATATTGTAAATGGAAACAGTAGATGAGAATTGCCAATTGCAACCACTATATAATATAAAATAATCACCACTGACAAGCACAAACTTTAATTGTTCATAGAGCTCTTGAATAAATAGTATTTGATAAGTGACAGTCGTAATAGAAAGCAATTCATCTGGCCTAGCGTTCAATGCCATAATTTGGGGTTGGTCATGTTCAACACTTCTAGAAAGAAATCATAATAAATAAGTGATAGACCGAAGTGTTTGTATAGTAATTATAAATTTCTAAGTTATCAATATTTATTCTACATAACCATCAACAAAGAGAACATCTTTTGATTTTATAGTATTCAACTAAAAACCTTAAAAATAGATCAAAAACGCTTGGCTATATTTATATACCTAAGTATTATAAAATTAACAAAAATTTTTATTTAAATTTATGAAAAATATAAAATGTTCAAGTGGACCACCATTAGATAGCTTAATGGAAGTCACTTTGAATGATTTGTAAATGTGGTACAAGGTCGAAATCTCTTATGTTGCGATCATGATAATATTATGCTTATGTACTCATATATATCTATGAAATCTTATATAGTATTGTTTATCACTATTCTTACGGTCCCTTTGTGGGAAGTCAGTATTACCATCTACTTTTTGAGAGTCGTTTAAGTCACTATTCTGGGTCATCGTGATCAGAGCGTATTTGATACGTCTATTTGACACTCTTTTGTGGAGTGCGTCGGTACATGTTTATCTCTTTGACACAATATATGACATTGGTCAAATATATAATCATAATATATATAAATATATATAAATAAAGTGTGTGTGTGTGTATATAAAGTAATGAGTGCAAGTCATCGTTGATGTTGTTTTTAACC
Source organism: Dioscorea cayenensis subsp. rotundata (assembly GCF_009730915.1). Lineage (NCBI taxonomy): Eukaryota > Viridiplantae > Streptophyta > Magnoliopsida > Dioscoreales > Dioscoreaceae > Dioscorea > Dioscorea cayenensis. Next base: position 19,136,086 of record NC_052472.1, on the reverse strand, counting down.
ATTTCACTCATCGAACAGAGTTATTTGTAAAAAAAAAAGGAAAAGAAGACTTGAATCGTTTTAAATGAATAAAATGATATGAATTTGGATGACAAACACCTTCCCTTTCTTTTCTGCCTTTTGCCGCTCATTTACCCATATTGACCTTCCAAAGTTCTTGTCATTGACTTTGTCTTTGTTCCCATAATATTAAGAATCTCTCTACACCAAACTCATGTGTATAGTTTGTACAATTTGCATGATATGTGGATGACTACCTATTCTCGCAGGCTTATCTGGATCAACCTTATCTTTCTCTACTATATAATTTTCTTGAGCACTAAATACCCTTAGATTTCATATTTATACCCATAAATGCACATACATAAAGGCATGCAGACCTGAAAAAGCAAAGTATAATCCATTTTTTAGTATGCATTCTGGTCTTTTGGAGGTTTATTATAAACTTAACTCTGATGTGATTTTATATTTATAATAATCTTTAAATATTTGGATCATATCTCACACCTGTTTTGGATATCAAATAGACTATATTGCTATAAAGACCAAACACAAACAAAACCAATAAAATAAAATAAAATAAATTAAATTAAAACTAAAACAACAACAACCACTACAAACACAGGTAGCTACTGCTATGATAGCCGAATAATAAGACACTTAATTTTTATATATGATATTGAGAGTTTAACTCCCTTCAAATGCATGGTTAATGTTTAATAATAAAAGTATGTGTGAAGGTCACATGTTCACATATAAAGATAGGCCAAATGTGTTGAGATATTAACTCCACATTTATGCATATCCTTAACTTACTTTTAACAGGTGATTATCGACTATTTGTCCAAATATATATATATATATATATATATATTACTGAACTCTACAAGGGCATATATGTAATACTTCCATGTAGCATGCTTTCATCTTGGTCCTTGAGAGGTTTATTTATTATAAGCTCTGGCATTATTAAAGAAGCAGCAAACCAACTGATCATCAAAAGAAGCTTTAAAAAACAACCCCTTGATTTCAGTTGAGCATATTGAAGAAGATGCCAAGTCCCAGACAAGCCTCTGTGCAACTACCCATCCTTGACATCTCCCAAACAATACTGTAACCTTCTTCCCTCTCATCCATCTTCCAAGCATGCAAAGACTTGGGCTTCTTCCTCATCACCAACCATGGCATTTCCCAGGACCTTTACAACTCCCTTAACTCTCCAACCATCTCTTCAACCTCCCTTTGGACACCAAACTCTTGTTAGGCCCTTCAACCTCCATCAACACTTACACTCCCCTCTTCATTGCCTCTCCTTTCTTTGAAAGTCTCAAAGTCTCTGGCCCTCATTACTATTCCTCAGCCAAGTCTTCTGCTGATCTTCTTTTCACCAATAATACTAATACTGATTATATTTCACAGTTCTGGTAGATAAAATAAATAATAGATAAACTCAAAATCCTTGTTTTTATTGTCATGACAACATGTTATTGTTTTAATTTGCAGCAGTGTGATGGAGGAGTACGGGAACAAGATGGTGGAGCTATCAAAGAGAATCATAGCAGTTGTGTTAGAGTGTTTGGGTGATGGATTTGAGATGAAGTATTGTGAGTCTGAGTTTAGTCAATGTCATGGATATTTAAGGATTAATAACTACATTGCACCAGAAGTAGTACAAGAAGAAGAAGAAGAAGAAGAAGAAGAAGGTAATGGTTTGGGAGAGATTGAAGGACTGGGAATGCACACAGACATGAGTTGCATAACAGTTTTGTACCAAGATGAAAGTGGAGGACTTCAAGTGAGATCAAAAGAAGGATGGGCGGACATAGAGACTGGAGAAGGGACATTGGTAATGAACATTGGGGACCTTTTGCAGGCATGGAGAAATGGCAGAATGAAATCATCAGCACACAGGGTGTTGTTGAAGATGAAGAAGAAGAAGGTTAGAAGGATGACATTGGCATTCTTTTGGTGTTTTGAGGATGAGAAGGTGATAATGGCTCCAAGTGATGTTGTGGGAGAAGGGAAGGAATGGATTTACAGGCCATTTGTTTGCAAGGAGTATGTTGAGTTTAGGCAGAGTAGTGTTCAGGGAGGTTTGATAAGGTTGGTTTTACTGTTGATGATTTTGCTGCAATTCTTGGCTTCTTCGAATTACAGTTATGTACAATTGTGATGCTTGTTAAATACTGGTCTCCTAATTTCTCATAAAATAAAACATTGTTAGTAAATATTTCTTTATTACACATTTACATCTTCAGTTACATTAAACCAAACATTAGATTTAGCTGAATTGTATATTAAAATTTATATATCTGTAGCATTTACAGAAGCACACTATTCATGGGCCATCTCACAATTACATTCGGATCAAACGCAACTTTAGCTAATTTGGCCACACCGTTAAGCAAATACACTATACGCTTAACATTCTTCGGAGTGAGTTTGTCATTGCTGCTGGAGTTAAAGAATGAAAATTTAGCACTTAAACCATTTTCCAGGGTTATTAGATGTCATTGCTTTGCCAGAGTCAAGAATGAAGGTTTAGCTCTTTACATATGCAGTCTAACAAATGCTAATACATTAATTTCATATTAAATATAATATTAAATTTTAAAATATATATACAAAAATTTTGAGAGGAGCTAACTCAATCTGTATACTATCATTATATATATTAGATAGGCTTTTCGTATCAGATTTTTAAGGATCAGCATCCAATAACTTTATTGGAGGATCCACTAGGAACCTTTCGAACTATATAAGTTCTATATAGAATAAGCTTCAGGCTGGTGAGTAAAACATGGTCAGCATATAGAGCATGGAGTATGGTTGAGGATAGAACAAACATGTTTGCTTTAAACTATGAAAAGACTCAAAGACAAAACTGGCTCAATATAAAGATGACTAAACAATGCTCTAAAACCTTTAATGGCTTTCTCCGACATGAATGTGAAAGAGAAAGCTACCACTTTTATCTTCCATTTACAATCTAAATACACTGGCATAAAAATGATCAACAACATACATGCCGTAAGTCCTAACTATTTGGGATCGCAATGGTGCATATAGACGACCAAAACATATTTCCCTTTGAAATCAGATGCTGGAGCTTATAAAACGCGGGTGGCACCGCCCACTCAATGTAAGAGGGCACGGCAATGAAAATGGTCTCGCGATGCTGCCAGGATTCTTTTCACTAACTACAGTGACTAGAACTGTGAATATAGAAGCTCCTCTCGAATCCTTGTAGTATTCTCCTGTCACAAAGGTCCCCAATGACCACTTTCATGTTGAGCAGCGGCAGCACGCGTCAATGGATTTCGGAGTTACAAGGAGTTATGGCAAATTAGCATTAAATTGTGGGGTACCAAAACCTCACAGTTAGACAATCTTATTACAGATATGTTGATTTAGTTATCAGTAATCACCTTCTGGGTTGGAGTCACCACGCGCAGCGTCACAAACTCACCGAGACGCAAGACGCCTCCAGCTAATTCCCACCTGAAAATAACACACTGCGTCATGCAATACCAGTATTTTACCCTGCAGTTGACGCATCCACCAGGAAATGATACACACACTATAGTGCATGACGTGCGAGTCATATCATTTTGATTCATATTATTTTGTTGGTTCCGGAACATTGCCTAGTACACTAGTAAGCAATGATGGGTTATCGCGATCAGCGTATCTAGTACTCCAGGCGGTGAAGCGGCACTATGGATATTAATAATTTGTGTTTCTGGAAACCCAGTAGCCAAACTCCCTGCATAGTCAAACCCACATGACTATGGGCCTCTGATCACATTGAGCATTTGGGTTGAACTCGCCCTAGAAAATATATTTGGTTTTGCGTTTGCATACAACGATAATCGGTATCCTCTATGCAGAATCGCTTGTGTTCACAATGGATCCGACTCATGCATCTCACGTCAAGCAATCCAAAGTCACGATAAACCTAAAAAGGAGACCTTCAGATTCTTTTTAGAGAATTTTAGATTGTCACATGGAAACAACAAATCATGCTCACGTAATCTGAAATCGACCTTCTCCATATAAGCTAAAAAGCCTACAATATATGTTTTAAAATGCTGTAGTAAACATATTCGTCAATGCTTAAGTTAACTCAAAACCACTAGATCTTAGTAGCACAAACAGATGAATGTGGAGAAATTTGACAGATAGATACCTCTAAAGGCAATTATATAAAATAAAACTAAGGCCTGCATAAGCTTTCTATCTCAAATCAAAGACTTTTTGAATGAAAGATGTACCTGAATGCCTCGCACCCGAAAGAAACTGCTTAAAATTCATGCTGACTCTGTAGCGTCACCTCAGCCAAGAACAGATCTATGGGTGGGAGGAGTGGATGAGACAGGAAGAAGGGACACTACTCCATTTTGTTTTTCCAACTTCAGCATCAACCCAAGCAATCTCATAGTCGCCAAGCCAAAGCAATAAAACGACTCAATCTGGCGATTCTAGCGAATAATGGTGAAATGGGAAAATGAACTCTCATGGCGCAAAGAGCTACATGGCAAATATGACATTAAGCATCAAACATGCAAATGGTCTGAATAATAATTAAACACGCAGAAGAATAAGCGCTGATAAGCCAAGATGGTCACTATGTGAACGAGTAGGAAATACAGCGTGTTTAGCTGTGCAGCAGATTCTGGACAGTTACCATTTATGATAATTCATACATGCTATACCTGGGTGAAAATTTGATGATTGAAGTCCTCGGATCAATCGACACAGATGTAGTGCATACCATGAATGCAACAAAACGCAGAGCACACCTGCTCACAAAACACTCAACTACAGTAGCATGTTAGAGTAGAAAACAGTGACATTTCAGAACGACAAACTTGAAAACATTTAATTAGCATCTTTTCCATTGTCAACTCATCAATTTCTTCATCTGATCTGAAGCGATAGCTGACAGAGAAACACAACTTTGAAACAAATATTTGACCAAGATAAGAAATGAGCAGAAAGCTAAAGAAAAGCCACATCTTATTGCTGTTTAAGACAATACCGAGAGAGCACAGAATCTTTCTCCCAGGATGTTAATCTGAATATTACTGATCATCTTCTCCATTAAAATCATTAGAAGAAACCAAAGGAAGAGATGATTGTGTATTAGCGGCAGCCCTTCCAGAAAGTAGTATGAAACACAGTAGCAATTGATTTTCAACTGCGCTAATTTGGTTCTCTGTATCATTGACATTTAATAATAAAGTAAAATATGCAATCCTTCTCTCTCAGCCAGCAGTTTATACTCACAAGGCATATAGCAAAGAACACTCAATTCTTTGGTAAACTAACCAATATTAGTGCAGGAACAAAGGGAATGGAATAAAGAAGAAATTTCTTAAAAATCGAAAGCACTGACCTTCTTAAAGAATAACATTGCTCTCATTAACTTCCTCAGTAGAGTTGGACCTATTATAACAAACAAAACAAAAGAAGCAAATAGGATACCACAAATGAAAAGGGGCTGGTACAAAGTTGGTGAATCATCTACATAAAACTCAAAACTCATATTGCAACCTTTACCTCATCAGAAAGCATAACAATAAACTAACATTTACCTTGTAAGTCGCAGAAATCAGAAGTCACATCAATTGTACTTTCAATCTGTGGTGCATAAATATGTGGATAAAATTGTTTCGAACAATACTGTTTCAAATGTTCAGTAGCTTCTGCTGATCCATGAATCAGAACCTAATGGAGCAACATGATATGACATATTTAGGCTCAAGGTGGTAAGCACATTCAACACTTTACACAAATAATGAACCTTTGAGGATGATAAAGATTTGTGAAAGTGATGGCCATGATGAAAACATTTCAATGAGCACTAGTCAATTACATACTGTATCTGGCCTAGAAGTGCCACTCTCCAATTAACCCACCAGTCCAAAAGGTAAACTCGAGAATCAAATAACAAAACTAGACTTAACAGCTAAGGTAATAACATAGTGAAGTAAAAAAATATTTAAAAGATAAATCCGAAGCACTTTTTACCTAAAATATTATTAAAAGAGGCTCTAATAGTCACCTTTTATGAGAAATCTCATTAGTGATGAAAGGTCTCGTAACAACACAAAGAAGCAAAAACATAAATTTGAGAGCTATGCAGAGCCTCATGTCATGTACAAAATGCAATAGACAGACTAAGCTACTTATGGATGTAACCACACTCAACACAGAATCTAGCTGACCATCAAACACCAGCTCAAAATTGAAGTCAAATTGTGCTCAAATTTCAGGTGGTGAATCCTTGCAAGTAGCTCTAAGCATCTACTAGGTTTGATTTCTCATTTGACCTCTCTCTGATACTCTCTTAGGCATTCTTATTTAGAGTTGTTATTTGATATCCATCCTTGATGATGGTGCCTATGTTCTTGTAAGCCTCTAGTTTGTATATAGAGAGAAACCTTATAACCCCATGGTTGATATAGTGAAGTTTTAAGAGACCTACGTCCCATGGTTTTTTTACCCCACAATCAGAAGGTTTTCTACCCTAAAATCATGTCTTGATCTGGGTGGTTGATTGATTTTGTTAACATTTGCTTGAGATCCTCTTTTAGCACATAAGGAGGAAAATTTTGCACTTATTTGTAGTTGTTGGGGGTTCCGGCACGAGCAAAAGTTGAACCATCAATATACAGAATATACCCAGAAAGCATAATGTCAACAAAATTCTACTGATAAGAGTAAAGTGTCACATACAAGTTTCAGAGGAGCAACATGCGATATGATTGATTTAATTGAACGTCCATCAGATCGCCCTTCAAAGTCCATAAAAGCCAATGCACACTTGACTTGAACCTACAAAATAAAAGCGGGGCATCATTCCACAACTTCAAGCAAATTTCTTGTAATGCCAACATTAGATTAATACAATCATCAAAGCTAAAGACAAGCAGTCATGGTACATGAACTTCTAATATGTCACCTTGCACTTGGTTCAGATTACCAGCAGCTCCAAATTTCTCACCTTACAAGAGATCACTAATTAAGAAGGATATCAAGTTCTAGAAAACCCTCCGTGTGTTAAAAGATCATAAATAGATTTTAAGATATATACAAGACCAAGACACTGACTTTATGAAAAATTTGGTGAATACCCAAGAAGAATTCTTTTGGTGAATTAAAAAAGGCAAGTGTTCTTCTTTGAGGAACACAGAAAGATTAAATATTTGAGTGAAAGTGCCAGCATAACCCTCATAACCCTCTGTAGCTAAAACCTCATGCTTCGATACAGATGACACATCTGCCAAGAATTAATTACATCAATGTAGCATTCATATAAAACATATTTCAGGAACAAGACAATGATCAGCTCATGTGATTGTGGGCTCTAAAGTCCAACTATAAAACTAAACACTAGCACACCAAGAAAAGAAAGTTTATAGTAATAATAATGAATAAAAGCAGTACAAAATGAAAAGACTAAGCTTTCAAGAGCAATCTACATGGAGGTACTGAGGGTAATACAGAGCGTTTTATATGTTATGCCAAAGAATGCTTAATCTGAATAAAAGTGAGAAATCTGAGAAGCATGGTAAGTCACATAAGCTTGAGCTAATATCTAAAGACACTTGGGCATATATCACTAAAGAAATAATGGTTAATTACAGGGAAAAATAGCAAGATTGTAATGATGCTAGTCCTCAAGTAAGGAACATAGATAGTAAACTAGTGTCCGACAAGAACAAGTTGAACATGAGACAAACCCTTATGGAAGAACATAAACCACACCAACACAATAGAAAGAGAAAACAGAGTTTTACACATTTTTAAGTATTAAACCATTCATAGATTCACTACCATTATGACTTTACAAAATGAGGACAAATACTACTGAGTACTTACTGTCAGTTCATTTGAAACAACTTTAGATGGTGTTGCATCAAGAAGCAAGTGTGTTGATCCTTCATCAAGTTTATTGTCCAGATCAACCCCAGTACCCTGAGATCAAAAAACCGAAAGACAGACAGAAATAAAGTAAACAGTCAGGCGCTACTCAGCTTATACAATTATGCAACTGAAGAACTAACCAGCCAAAAGAATAGCCATTTAACTGGTGTATTACACAAAAGATGGGTATTTCAGCAACTAGATGCATGGAATTATTCATTAATTTCTTCTTAAGCTGAAGCGCTCCAACTCTTTTGCAACAATGTCTTTCTACCATAGCTAAGACTGTTAAAAAAACACCAACTTCTAGAAGCATCTCCTTTATATCATTTGCTCTAATATATTTTCCGCATCATGTTCATGTAAAAATAAAAAGCGAGGGTTGACTTATCATATTAGACAAGGTTGAGTACAAATTGCAGTGCATCCCAGACTTTGTTGGATTTGGAAACCCAAGACTTAACTGACAAATTTATATATGATCACATTAAAACCTGTTTTTCTTTAAATGCCCTTTCTAGTTTAAAAAGGTGGAATCAGTCTCCTGATGGTTCCAATCAAAGCATCCTTTCGAAAGTTATTTCTTATTTATTTTCAGAATTTCCTTTTTTTTTTTATCAGGTTAGGTATCTGCAGAAGCAACTGATAGTAATATAGATATGTGATGCACATATTATATCATGTATTATGTCTTACATTCGGATGAAAAACTGAATAAACAGATAGGTGGCAAATGGAAGTAACTGACAAAATGTCATCGTAAAAGGACCAAAGGGTCAGTTAAATTATTAAAACTTACATGCATGGCTTGATCCATATCATCTTCCTTTATGATATAATCATTAGGATTAATAACTTCACCAAAGTCATCCCATTCAGCTGAGTTGTCAAAAAAGGGGAACATTGGAGCAACACCTGTTGCTGGAGGAACAAATCCGTCAATTACAATGTCTCGATACCCAAAGAAGCGTGAGCTAGCACCTGAAAAGTGCATCATACAGAAATAGCAAGAATTTTAGCATTTGGAAGTACCTAATAAATTATAGGAGTTGCAAAAAATAGACGCATCCATGTTTAGAAAATAAAATGCACAGAAGCACATAAAAACAATTTCGGCTTATGATAGATCTACAAAAACTTGAGCAAAAAATACATGCAAAACCTATAGCTAGGAGTGATTCACTTGTATAATTCTCTAGTAACAGAACAAGCAAAAGAAGAAAAAGGCGGCAAACCTACAGGCAGAATAGTATGGCAAAGCACAGAATACTTTGCAAAATTATACTATAAATAACTATCTTACCCATTATATTTGAAGAAAATAATTGGCCCGTCTAAAATAATTTAAAATTTGAGAAGATTGATGAGTATAAATGGCAATACACAGCTAATTTGTTTACAAACAGTGAGATAATCATAATAATAACTTAATTCATAAGAAGCAAAGGAAAAAAATTTTGGCATGTTAATTGGACACCCGGAACCCTTACTAACTACAACATACAAAAATGGATGCAAAACCCTAGGTTCCTCCTTTTAGTTATGCTGATGACATAATATGCTGAGTCAAAATTGATAGTAAAGATCATTTAACCTCCTAATGATAAATGCACAGTCAATTGTGACAGACATCTAAAGCAAAATGAACAAAAAAACATACCATCAGATGGAGCATGAGAAGAACCTGAATCAATTGCCATTGGTTCAGGAACATTATTTTCTGAAGAACGAGATGCCTTGAGTTCCTCTTCCTTGACAATGTTAGCTTTCAGAGCAGCTTCTCTCTTCAAACGATTTTGCTCCTCTTCATATGCCTGTAACTCATCTCCAACTAAAGGAACTCTCTTGCTCATAGTAACCTTTACAGCCTTAGGTGGTGGATCCGCTTGAAGCATGCGGGACAATGTTCCAAACTATTAAAAATAATCAGACAATTATAAGAAAAGTTAATAATGCATACTGAGTAAATTACGTCGACGACACAGAGAGAGCAAAATTACATGCAAACCAATAGTTATAGTATATCTAACATTTATAAGGTAAATATATTAGGTTTATAAGCTAAATGTAATAATAATACCGATAAATATAGTTATATGAAAGCCTAGACTGTTCCACATTAGCAATCCTATAAAAATATGCTAGATCATTAAGATGTTAAATAAATGAAATGGAGGAAGTTGATTTGACAATTACCATATACAATGCACCTTTTCACACTCGCACAAATTTTGCATGTGAAATCAATAAACAAAAACGTTTGTAGTCCAAATATTACATATAGCAACTATAACGGAGAGAGCAAGCAAGCGTGGGATTAATATTTTTTTCACGGAAAGTTAATCCATAAATTGCATAAATGTATTAACAGCATAACACCTTATTTGATATAAAACTTGAAAAAAAAAAAACATCAATCAGTTAATATACCTGGCCTTTTTCACTAAAAAGAACTAGGTTCTTTGCTTCAGATGCCCATTCAACAAACAAATCATGTGAGAATCCCAGCTCCAGACTGGCCATAGATGCTAGAACGACCTAATTTAAGAATTAGTATTCTTTCCATAAATTGAATCAAATTAGATTAAACAAATGCCAACCTTTGGAACATCAGATAATTTCTCTAGCTCGCTTTTATTAATTATCAGTGTGACATTCCTGCAATAAAAACAAAAAAGCCCTAGAAGTACTTAAAATTTGCGGTTCTGAAGTCTAACTTTCAGCTCATGAAACAATAACTTGGTTTCATAAGAAAGCAGAATGACAAAAGCAATGGCAAGAACTTCTTGCATTCAATGAATTTTTGATTGATGAGAAAGCTATCAAAATGGGTACTAACCTTAAAAGGAAAGCATTATCTCGTGTATGCTCAAAGGACTTGGCTATTGAATCACTCATCCACTCCAGGAAGCTCTTTACATATTCGATTGTGCTCGTAGCCACATTACTCAGGAAAAATATAGGAAAAGTTAGATGCCTTTCTGCCCAGTACTGCAGTTTAAACAATAGAAGAGCTTTAAAGTCTCCAGTGACTCCATGAAAATGGAACTTTTTACAAAAGATGCCGAATAAAAACAGAAATAGAATATTATAGTGATCATAAACTGACCTGCTCCAGCATTAAAATAAGCTCCAATGCTCTTCCAGCAGTATCAACAGGAAGCAATACATTTCCTTCAGCTCTCAAAGATTTCAAGATGGTTTCTGTAGTGTGTGTGTGTGTTCGAATTGTTAACAAATTGCATCCACACAAGAGTAATAAAATACAAATCAAAGAGTTAAAGAGATTAAGAGCAAAGAGTAACCATCATAAATTGTCAAGCAATGAGTATAACCATAAAAATCAGTAATACTTCTACGAACTACATAATAGCGGTGTCAACCAAAGATCTCCATAAAGACACAAAAGGTTTTCTCAAGTAATCCCCAAGCAATGATTGAGCCTCCAAATTGAGTTCACTTTCATAGTGCACTAGTTTTGTTACTGTTATTTAGGATGTGACGGCAAGGAAAGAAAAATGTTGAGAAGACTCCAGAAGGTAGTTCAGTAAAATCAACAAGCAAATGCCTTATTTTTAGTAATCCAACCAACAGGTTATAATGTATACACAGGAAGCTATGTCTATTAAGAATTATTAAGTAATTACTACACATGGTCTCAGACCCTTAAATTGCCAGTGAAGATGGATAAAAATGAGCCTATGCTAGAAAAAGTCAAATTAAAATCAAAAACAGAAACCATGTGGAAGAAAATGCCTCCAGCAAAACAAAACAAAACAAAAATAAGAAATCACCAGAAGAGATCAGTAAAACGTGATACCTAAAAATTCTTGTTCCCTTTGACGTTTAGGAACTTGAGTGTTCAATGCATTGTAGGCATCTGTTATTAGAACAGCTGGCCGTACAAAAGAATCTAACACCGTGCCATTTAGGAGCCTGATAAAGCAATTTAGTGAGCTAGATTCTTCGCTGCTATCTTGAACAAATATTACAGTGACCATCTTATATTAGTAGAATTTAAGAAAAAGAACCACTTATACCGTTCTTTACGATGGTTAAAATCAACAGCATATATCACTTCCTCCCCATCTTTTGTTATCTTCCAGATTGTGCCTCCAAGAAGATGGCCAGCAACATTGGGCGCAATAACAATCCCCTCCCCTTTTTCTGTTGTAAAAGAATCAAATGTTGAAAGAGAATTTCTTTTAGAAGAATATTAAATTTATACATACCAGAAAGATGATGATTTTGAGAGTATGTCAATCTTGTAACATTTTGGAAAGCTGAATCAATATCATCCAAAGTAAACAAGTCATTATCTGAGATTTGCTGCAATGAACCAACAAAAAAAAAATGTTAAAGGGTATGTTTTTAGGATGCACTTAAAACTTTTTAAAAAAAAATTCATTGGAAAGCTAAATATAAATAAACAGAATTTCAGAACAAGGATAGGAAAACCATATCCAATATATAGCTTTTAATTCACAGGTGTGCAACAACTTCTGTAAGGTAGGTCAAAGGTTAACAACTATTAGTACACAACAAGGATCAACTTCACACAGAATCCCCACTGTAGCATATTTCTGAGTGCCAATCTTGTTACTATGACTAGATAGAGGATGGATAGACCTACTAATATGTCCATGATGATTACAACTGATTAGGGCCCACATTCACTATGACAATTCTAATTGGTTCGATCACCACACATCATATTCTTTGTCAACAAATTATCCAGCCTCATTATTGTTCAAAACTAAAATAACAATTTTCAGATGGGTAACAACAAAAATATGTCAATGACTCAATGTTGGTATTAACCATGCACAAAAAATCCCCACAAGGAATAACATCAATGAAGAGGAAAAAGATTGCCATAACAAAGAAAGTCACCGGGCAAGCTCGCTATTTGCAAACAAAGAACTAAAATATTCATGCAACAGCAAGACTTGTGCAAGAGCTTACCTTTCGAGAAAGGTAGTAATCGTACATCGTTAATAGACCAAGTCTGTAAACAGGTTCTGTTGCATAAACAGGTGCAGATAGTCCAAGTTGTTTCATAGCGTAAGGCAAAGCACCTAAGTGAAGAATGTCTGGATGTGATAACAAAACAGCATCAACTTTAGAGGATACCCTACAAAATAAGAAAAAATTCCATGAAAAAGAGCAGCAAAAATATCATGTTCTTTGGACATCAACAAAAGAAAATATGTTCCAGTCAACCATGACCAAAACAATGATCTTTCCATATTTGATTTGAAAATAAGAATAACCCAAACCTACAGGTTACCTTCCTTTGTATGGTTTAAACCAAACCAATTTGTGCATTATAGAGAACTCATCAACTAAAACACCAAAACAAAGAGTAAAGGTGTGTTCATATGTAACGAGAATAGAAGAAAAGTTAATACAACAAGAAGAAAGACAATTTTTTGTGTTTGAAAAAGAAGAGAATAAGTCAGAAAAGAAATTGAAACAAATTGCATCAACAAATTTTCATTTTTCTTCCCCTTTCTTAATTTTCCATTCCCTATTCTTTTGCTCTGTACATTTCCTCTCTATCTCACTAAAACCTAATCAATCTTCTTCTTCTCCGGAGAAAAAAGAAAAGGTTCTCCCAATGAACATCAAATTACTTGCCACTATGAATCATGTCAAGAGCTCTATCAATCCAATGCAGTTAACCACAGAAACCAAGGTTCCGCAAACATCAACTAAGAACTTCCAACCTGAAAATCAAGCAAATAATTCTCTAACAAACACCATTCTTTCCTAGCAAAATGTACTCAAATTCAAGCACGCATTCAGCACAAAAACCAAACAAACAAACAAAGCATCAGAATTAAAAACAACAACAACAACAAAAATAACAACAACAATCACACGCCCAATCCAAGAACAGAATTGGAAGCAAAGAGATGGGTTAGGGTTTAAGAGAAGAAGGGACCTGGAGAGGGGCTGGAGGATGGCGGGGTCGAAGAGATCGTTCCAGCCGCAATCCATGAGGAAGTTGAAGCCATCGACGGTGACGAGGTAGCTGAGTGGGCTCTCGCTGTAGACGCCGCACAGCGGCGTCACCTGCACCGACGTCCCCATCCCGCTCCGCCGAGCAAGCGCTGCGGAAACGGACACGCTTAAAAGCGGGGGAGTTTTGATGAGACAATGGTTATGGCTCGTGGCCGTAGATTGTGCTTTGAGATTCGTTTTCGATGTCAACATTCCAACCCAGACTTGTGGCAAAAATTTTATGATGTGACTGTAATATAATTATTTTTTACTTTCCCCGTTGATTTTTAATTTGTTCCTTTTTAATTATCCTACACTTATTTTTTTCACAAATCAGTTCATTTTTTTAACCAAATTTTTATGGGTGACCTCCTAGTAAAAAAAATTAACATCAAATGACTAAAAAAACAAATTGAAATTCAGTAAGTAAAGTAAAAAATAATTATAATACAGTGATCTTTTAAAAATTTTACCCATGTAAATTGTGTGAATCTTGAAGTGTGCTTGGATCAGAAAAGTTCAAATTCTGAAAGCCATTGAAAATTTTATAATAATTATCTATGTTATTTTAACACGTATTCATATAATTAAACTAAATGATATGTTAATTGAACGCATTCAAAAGTGAAAATAAAAACATTATTTAATTTCAAATTTGTAAATTCAATTTGTTTACTGTGAAGTGGCTATAGACAATCAAATTTTTTGAAGAAATAGATAAAGCACTTTTTTTTAAATATATATATATAACACAGAAACAGGAAAAAAATGAGAAAAACTATTCTCAAAATACAATTAAAAAAAAACACTTATAACATATCCACTGTATGGAGATTTAACAACATTAACAGTACCACAAAGGATACAGAGGACAACTAATCCTTGTATGTAGATGATTATTTTTCTAAAAGTATTTCTTATGTTTCTCTTCACCTCATTTTTATTGGAGCACCTACTGAACTCCAGGTGGTTGAGTTTGACTCACATACCATTTTAGTTTTGATTTTTATACCCTTCAATTTCTTAAGCACTTTCACCACTTGGTGCTTGGTTATTGTCATGGTTGCTACTTCGAATATATTTTGAATGATTTATTATTTTAGAAAAAAAAAACATTATCTATATAACAGAGAGGAAGCAACACTTGAAATATATTTTGTGTGGTGTTTTTCTTTTATGTTGTTTGTTCGTAGTTTATTTATTTATTTATTTATTTATTTTAAAAAAAGAGCCCTCAGGCTAATATTAATGAAAGAAAATAATACAGAAAACCAGGATACAAGAAAGGAAAGAGGAGGAGAAGGAGAAAGCAACTAAAGAAGAAGAGCTAGAACAAAAACAACAATTTAAAAAGTAAATCCATCTAAATTAAAACATTTCATAATCCACTTAGGAAGATCTTTTCCAGCATGAAAGAGAGAAATAGTATGAAGATTGGCAGCATAGTTGGCAAGTTTGGTTGCAGAAATCATCCATGAAAAGGGAATAAGGTGGAATTGAGGTCGCCTGGTAGCAGAAATGAGGTGCTACATAGTGTTGATTCGATGATGAAGTCGCCAGGCACTTGTGGAATTAGGAGTTCGAATTAGTTTGAGAATGTCTAAGTTGGAGATGAATATGTGTTGAATATTGAAGCAGCCAAGAACAACTGACCGAAGGGCAGTGATCAAAGCAAGGAGCACAGCGTCCAAATAATTACAAGAATCAAGTGGACAACAACCTGCGAGCACAACATTATAATTAGAATCTGCAATGAAGAATCCTGCATGACTTACCTGCGTAATGGAGCTGCATGATGTAGATGTGAAGAGAAACAATCCATCAGCATTGGTGAAGTTGTCCAGCAGCAGTTTTCTCCCAACATTTTTGGTTTTAGATTGAAAGTAATCTTTAGCAAAGCAATAGGCTCTCCGAGTTAAAGCAATTAAGTTAGGATGGTCATGACAAAAAACAACATCACAACGAGCTTTCCAAATGTGCCATGCAACAACATCAATAACAGATTTAGTGAATGCAGAAACTCCTTTGTTCGTAACCCAATTACCAGCAGAGAAGCCTCCAGGGAAAACAATATGCTTACCAATAAGGTTTCTAGTTTGGATCCAAATACGTTGAGCTTTGTTGCAATTAAAAAATAGATGTTCAATGCTTTCAAAATCAAGCCCACAAAGAGGACAAAAATTCCTATGGCCAAGTTTGATAGAATAGAGAAATTCATTAGTCGCGATGCGGCCTTTGAATAACAACCCGAGAAAGTATTTAACCTGAGGAGCAGTTTTGATGGTCCAAATACAATTCCACCCAATCCAAGGATTAGAGGCCACCAAGCTACTATTCAAGAAGTGATAAACATTGGAGGCAATTTTAGTTTTGTGAGCCTTGGGGAACCAAACCCAAAGATTGGGACTATTACAGTATATGGAACCAAGCTCATCAATGATATCATTCAGAGAGTTGCCAAAGAGATAGGCCAATTTGTTATAATCCCAATTATCCTCCAAAATAAAGTCCAAAAGATTAACTGAATCAAAATTAAAATCAATATAAAAAAAAGTAGGTTTGAAAGCTAAGGGGATATCAAAACACCAGGGGTCAAAAAACACAGAAGTGAAAATAGGATTAACACTTTTAATCCAGAAGTAAGGTTTTAAGACTAAAGCAAAAGCACAAAGACCTCTGCAAAAAGTAGAACAATTAGGAGGAAAAAAAAATCCTTCCAAAAGTTAGTGATGCCATATTTGAAATGCAAGATATCAACCCAAATAGCACCACCCTGATTCAAATATTTGAAGACATGCTTTGCCATGAGAGAGTGCCTAACAATTGAGAGATTACGAATTGAAAGACCCCCCTCAGATCTAAAATTGGTAATATTATTCCAAGCTACAGTATGGATGCCCTTTCCATTGCCACCCTGATGCCAAAAGAAATTCCTAATGATTTTGGTTATAGCAGCAAAGACAGAATCAGGGATAGGATACACTGACAGGTAATAGGTCGGGAAGGACAGAAGGGAGGAATTGATTAAAGTGGACTTGGCAGCCTTAGATAATTTGGAGTTGTTCCATTTATAACAGGTACGATGAACTTTATCAATCATAGAATCAAAGACAGAAATAGTAAGCTTCTTAGGTGAGATAAGAACACCAAGATATTTAAAAGGGAAAGTAACAGAATTGATATTAAGAATATAACAAATACTATGCTGGACTCTTATTATTAAACTAGGAAGGGAAATATACAGCTAATTTAGAGATGTTTAAATGTTGACCAGAGAACTGACCAAACACATCCAAACAAATCTTAATAAAAACAAGTAGCAGATCTAGAGGCTCGAGTGACAAGGACAAGATCATCAGCGTACATCAGATGATTGAAATTGGACCTAATATTGTGGTTAAAACCAGGGATAAAATTATTGGCAAGAGCATTATTAAGCATCATTGTCAGATTTTGAGAAACAAGGATGAAGAGGTAAGAAGAAATCGGGTCTCCTGGGAGGAGGAAATCCAAGGAGTTCGTTGACCGTTGATCAGGAATAAAAAAGAGCTAGAATGCAAACAAGTTTTAATCCAAGAGATCCAAAGACTAGGAAAGTTCATTTTAGCAAGGGTGGCAAGAATTGCACTCCAACTAATGGTATCATAAGCTTTCTCAAAATCAATTTTAATAATCATCCTAGAGGGGTCGTTAATCGAGTTCTCAAAAGAATGCACAACCTCTTGCAAAGCTATAATATTATCAAAGGGACAACGACCATCAACAAAGCCTGATTGCTCTTGACTAATTAAAGAAGGGAGAACAGTCATAAGGCGATTAGCTAGAAGTTTTTAGATAATCTTATAGCAAACATTACAAAGGGAGATAGGGCAAAAATCAGAAACCAGAGAAGGATTCTCTTTCTTAGGAACAAGAGAAATGAAGGTCTTACCCCAGGAAGCAGGCATAACATAATTAGTAAAAAAAATATTTAACTGCAGAAACAAGTGATCACCAATATCATCCCAAAAAGAGCGAAAAAATTCAACATTGAAACCATCACGACCAAGGCTCTTACTAGAAAGAAGATCGAGAACCACACAGTAAATCTCCTCTCCAGAAACTTCTCAAACAAGAGAGCTATCCTCAGAATCAAACAGTGTAGGGAGGTCAATTGACAGCATATTGAAGATATCGAGGTAACTACTATCATTAGAATCCATCTAGAGGTTAGAGTAAAACTGAATGAAGGTGCGCTCAATATCTGAACTCTTACAAAAAGAATTACCACAGAGATTAGTAACTTTATAAATGTATTTGAAATGAGAGCAAATACATACATTGTCCGTTGTTCATTGGTCTTCCCCCTTGTTGTACTTTGTTAGCCTCACCTTGTTCTTCCCCCTTCTAATACATCATACAAACCAAGTATTCTTAGTTTCTTACTCCTAATATATTATATGAACCAACTATTCTTATAGTGGAAAGTCATAAGTTTGATTCTTTTTCAATGCAATGGTTGAGGGCAGAGTTCAAGGTGATTTTTTCTAAAGTTTCAAATCCAATTGGGGAGAGTTAACTTCCTCAAACAAGGATTCAGGAAAAACACTTGGACTTGTACCATATTTATCTTTGATCATGTCATGATTAGATTCAGAGTTAACACCAGAAGCAGAATACCCATTTTTCATAACAGGTAACACCCACCATTATTAACAAAACTTAATTCTCCTGACCTGCATGCACACACATCATTTGAATAATTTTTGCTTGTCAAATGATCAGATCTTGATCCCTGTGATGACTTGATGTGGGAAACATCAACTTTAGTACTGGGCAAAATGCTAATTTCTGGATAGGTTTTGAAGAATATTTATTCACTGAAGAATATATCACGCATAGAGCCACCTAAAAGCGATATGTAAAAATAAAAATTGTCCAAAAAAAAAAAATACTGCTATGGTGATTTTGAAATGAATGAATGTAAAATGCTCACATTGTGTAGTTCCCCACAAAAAATTGTGTATTCTTTCATGATCCATTTAGCTCTAGAACCCCTCTTCATGCCAAGGTAATAATTGAATTTTTGGATGAATCCATCTGGATTTCCATCATCATCTTTTACTATTTTCTTGCCATTTTTTGCTTTCCAATGACCTTGTGGCGTACTGCGGTCTCTGCATGTCGATCCCTTCCTATATTTTATGGGTGTGAAACAAAAAAGCCTTCCTTCTCTGGCACTTGTTCTTTTACTTTTTAGAATCTTGAACTAAATGCATTTGTGTATACTTTGAATCTTAAACATAAACAAGTTAAATATTTTTTTTTAAAAAAAAAAGCATACCGAGAGGTAATAGATGAGGGCTAATTGAAGTGGTTTATTCACCTTTAAAAAATAAATAAATAAGGGCGAGTACCGTAAACATCCACATGGTCATTGATGAAATCCTAGCCCGGATCCAGGAACAACCGGTTAATCTTGTCCCAGAGATATTGTATGAGCTCCAAAATCACTGGGAGTGAAACGGCAACCATGAGGAGTCATGGTTCAAATGGGCGTATAGATGTGTTTCTTGCTTTTAAAGAGCCTAAGCCAATTTAAATCAAACCTTGTGCGTGTAGTCTAGGTTCCCTCTCTGTCTCCTACTAGCCACTAGGAGAGGGAGAGGGTGTTGGAAGTACCGATCAACTTCAACCTCTCACCAAAAAAATAAAAAATAAAATAAATAAAATAAAAGCATAGAATACTAGAGATCTCGTTTTTCGGCAGATGTAATAATCAAATTATTTCCATTGCTTTTAACTAGATCTGCTAGATTCGACCAGCCTAGATTGACTAAAGGACAATCAATGATGGGTCTTGTGGGCTTGGTGGACTTGCCTCAGGATTTACAGCCAACAATTTTTTTATAAAATGGAAATTATATATTATATTTTAAAAAATATAAAAAATTAAAAGCGAAAATTAAAAGGAAAATTATAAAAATCCTTAAAATAAAAAAGAAAAACCTTGTACATAAAGTCTAGGCTCCTCTCCTAGTTGGAGAGGGGACAGGGTGTTGGAAGCACCAATCAACTTATAGATAATTATCTAACCAAAAAGAAAAACTAAACTAAACTAAAATAAAGACATAGAATATTAGAGGTCTCCCTTTTAGCCGAAGTAATAATGAAATTACTTTATTTTATTTTTAAATTGCTTCTTTATCCCCGCGGCTCTTCCCCGAAAGATGACAACTCTGTGGAAAGATCAATAAACAACGTCCGTGCATGCATGCTTGGGTACATATATAACAATAAATAATAATAACAACAACAACAATAATAATAATAATAATAATTTATCGGTTATGTTTTTTAAACTAACTAACAGTAAAATAGATAATTTGATGTTTATAAAAAATAAGAAGAAAGGCACGTGTGAAATATTGTAATCATTAAAACACATACCGTTAGAGCCATTTTCTAGGTGTTGATAAACATTTTTTTTCCTTTATTATTTTGAGGTTTCTGAACATTAATATATAAACTGTGACATTTGCTTCACTTCTCTCTCTCCATTAATACAAACTTCATGACTTTTCTTTTTTATGAATTTAGATTTGTGTAAAAAGTATACACATAAGTATATTATTTAGATAAAACTAATTATAATGTAGTTTTTACAAACTTTCACTTTATTACTTTAGAAAATCCTATAACATTTTTATTTTTTTTAAATATTCACGTTACCTTAGATCAATGTTATCAAAACCGGCCCGGACATCGACCCGGTCTAGGTTTCGGGTCTCGGGTCAACTGGTTCAACCGCCGGGTCATTCGGGTCAATGCCGGGTTAATAAAATTATTTTAAATATTATTTTTAAAATTATAAATTAGTTTTTAATTCTATAATAATATATAACATTTATTTATTATTTGTTATCAAATAAATAATTTGAAGGGACAAAAATAAATTGTAAAAATACATGACAAGCATAAAAGTTAAAACCGATACATAATAAAATTTCAAAATTCAAGCTCTACATGACATAACAGATTCAACCTAATATCAAACTCATTCAAATATTCCATACATAACAAAACACAACACAATATCATATGAATCCATAGTGAAATTTCAAATTTAATCAAACCAACTCAATCCAATACATAACAAAAGTTACAAAAATTAAAGGATGAAAATGTCATTTTATAAACAAGCATTAACCCGCCCGGGTCACCGGGTTTGGCCGGGTCACACCGGGTCACACCGGGTTGATTACATGTCCGGTCTAATTAGAGACCCGGACCGGTTTAGTCACCGGGTCACCGAGTCGACCGGTCGAACCGCCGGGCCGGTCCGGGTTTGATAACACTGCCTTAGATAATCCTATAACATTTTCATTTTTTTAAATATTTTTATTTTTCACGTTATTTATCTTTAAACTCAATATTAAAAAATAATTAATTTATTTTTCAGGAGAGAGCACTCACATTGCTTACCTTGCGAATTGATGAGCTTCGGCCATTCACCATCATGAATTGATGTTTCACCCAGGGTATTAGTTTGGGTTAATTTTTTAGTAGGCTAATTAATTATAGTTTTATTTCATTTTGGTAATCAAACTTCAATTTATAACAAATTTTGTTTCATCAGATTGATTTAGAAACTAAATAGTAGACATGCCCCCAGGAAAATAAATCTTACTAACTTTTCTGTAATACATCATCCATTCTATTTAGGGCACATTTGGATCACGGAATGGGAATAGGAGTGGGAATAGGAATGGGAATGGGAATAGGAGTGGGAATAGGAATGGGAATGAAAAAGTTGTTTGGTTGGAAGGAATAAATATTGGAAATGAAGAAAGTGGGATAAAGAATTGAATGTAAAATTACTTTAATGCCCTCAACTAAAACAATAATAATATTTTATATATAAAATGAGTACATATAAATAAATATTTATATCTTATAATTGTGCTAATTAATTGTTTAGAATAAATAATTTATTTTTATCATTATCCACTTTAATTATTAGAATTAATTATTTTACATAATTATTATTGGTCAAATTATTTTATAATGTTAACTCTGAATATTTAAAATTAATATTTCATTTTAACCAAGTTTATTTTCACAACTATTGCTCATATGAAATTATTAATATAATTAAATATTTTATATGTAATAGATAGGATGGATATCACTCCCATAGCTCCTAAATGGGACTTTGGCTTTGGCATGAGAAAACCTTGACAATTGTACATAAATTCTCATTTACTAGTACATTTGTGAATGGAGAAAAATAAACACATTATTTAACAATAACCACTACCCACAATAGCAACTTACCATAGTACAAAATATCATAATACAACTCCATGACCTAGTAGTCATAAAACAAGACATCACTAATACCAAAGTACTAACAAAGTCCATAATCAAAAGTCCACATAAGCCAAGTACTAACTAAGTCCATAATCAAAAGTCCACAACCACACAATCACCAAACCTAAAACATGTATACAAATGTGGCTTACATGTTAGGTGGGTGAAATGACATCCTCGCTAAAATCAAACGACAAAAACGAAGCTTCTTGTCATTTGGCAAGTCCCAAAACATGTCGAGTTCATTTTCATCTTTTCGCAAAAATTGTATTACAACTAGTGCATCATCCTCCGATAAACCATCAATGTTGAAGACGACTTCATTTAGCAATCTTTTCCTTTCCTCAAACTTTTTCTTCTTTTCATCAGCCTCTTTGCAGGACGCTTCCATGAGAGCAACAGTCTCAGCGTTCCGAACCGCACAATCTGCTATCGCCTTAAGTCCAGGCCCAACTACCTCCACGAATTGTGCTATTTTTTCAGAAATTACCTCGAGCGATGGGTCATTGGCAAGACCTTTTTTTTTCGGCGTTTAGATGTTGAGGAGGCATTATTTTCTGAAGTCATGGGTGATGAGGGATCAATAGGTTCTTGCATGAATGCAAAAAAATCATCGCTTGGAAGTTGAGATGGCCCTGTATTCTCCTCAAAACTAGTGTTTTCATGCATATACTGAGTTGCATCATCTCCTAAATCACCTCTTGCATTACCATGCGCTCGATCTTTTGTGAAGACCGGGGCAAGTTCATTGAAAAAGGGAAAAGATTTCCCATAAAGGCCGGCAGCTTCTTTGTGATTCTACATGATAATAATTAAGAAAGTTAACATCAAAAGTAACAAATAAATACCTTTACCTAATATGAAATTTAATTATAATTACCTTGACATACTCGTCATATGAGCTTTTCTCACACTCAATTGTGCTATTTTCATGGTTCCAAACAAAGCCACTAATGCATAGAAGATCGGCAATAGCTGTAGTCTGTCTCCTTAACAATTTCACTCGAGACTCAATGTTCGGCATGGCCGTCAGTGTAGTTCGTGGAATCTTTGGAGACAATTGTTGGAGACGTTGAAGTGGGGAGAGGCGGACGAGGAGATCGAGTTAGTCGAGGATGGGGCCGGTGAGGAGGTTGGAGGGGAGGTGACGACGTTCAGGTAGCCGCAACGGTCGAGTTGAGGAGGCTAGGGATGAAGCCGGAGAGGAGAATGGATGATAAAAGAAGGGGCAAAATTGAGAAACCCAACCTCAAGCTTGGCATTACCCCCATTTTGCAAGGTAATGTCAAAGGCTTCAACAAGGACATCACATGCCTTCTCTTTGGGAATCTGTCAACAGTAAAAGCTACCCAAACATGGGTTTAAATTGGTGGGGGTAATGAAGCCCATACCTAGGGCTTCATTACCCTCATCCAAACGGGCTGTTAGTGTGTCCATATCACCCAACTTATCCACATCAGCCAAATTAGTCTCCATGTCAACAGCCTCTATCTTTTTCCTCCTCTTTGACCCTAGATAGAGAGTGATACCATTGGATAACGAAGCCCCAACGAGCTAGAGAGAGTGAGAGAAGTTGCTTATTTGGCTGTTACAGGGGTGAATGGGAGAATACAACAAGATGACTAGAGATGTTGAATAGGGCTTATGGCCTAATGTAAACACTCTTTTGAAGCCTTAGCCCTACCTATCTCTTCCTGCACTACTTACGCAATGGAAATTGGTTCAATTAATGATCATAGGATCATCTCTTTCAAATTACTAAAATATTTGTGGATGCCATATATAATTAATTTGTATTATTTACTTCTAAGATCTTTTAACTTATCTTTTTTTTTTTATTTAACCACTCATTATCAAGTCCTTGTGGTTTCAGGATCTTAATATTTTGAAAGCCACATGAGAACTTGCCCTAGAAACTAAGCAAAAATAAAGCCACCTTAGTGTTAGGGAGTGAGCTTTTTATCTTACGCATGAGAGAGTTAGCCCTAGAAAAAACTACGTATCTCCTTAGCAAACTTGCACCAAGCTTGAACTATAAGATATCAATCCATGATATATAGTGCAAGATTGGAGCTCACAAAGAATTGAGTCCTTTATATATATATATATATATACAATAAATAAATTATGAGTTTATTTGAAAGAAAGATGTTTACAAAATAGCTACGGCAATAATTGAGTAATTTAAACTCTCACCTAAAATTAAAATTTTCTCATATTTTAAGTTTAAAGAAAAATATTGGTACAAACCACGTCCACATAATAATTAGGAAATCATGTACCTACTAGTCGAGTCATGGTAGCATCACATCATTCTTTTTAACCCACGGTAGCGTTAGAGTATTATAAATGCAAGACACCTTGTTACCAAGTTATTATTATTATTATTATTTTTTTTTAAAAGATGGATAAACCATATCTATTAAACGATAAAAAACATACAGGAGAACTCAAACAGACAAACAACCAAATACAAAACCACTCAACCCACAAGAAGTGAAACAAGAGTTACAAAACAAAACCACCCGAGAATACAAAAACATACCATTTATTAACTGTAGAGAAAAACTGTAGAGTTGTCTGTATCTCTGTATATTATATATATATATATTAAATGTATTGATTAATTTTTTACTTTCAGCCCCCACTGCAGGCAATTTTGACTTGTGTTTTACTGTTTGTGCCATGGTTACTGCATGGCCGGCCAGCTTTATTATTTTTTGAGATAACTATGAAAGATAACTTTATATCTATGAAGGCGTGAATGCATGCATACGTCAGTGCATCCCTGATATATGATATATATACTTTAATTACTTTTGAAGCTGTATTCCAACGGAACCATTGGTGAATCAAACCAATATCAATTAAATCTAACATTCATTACCAGATTTTTTTTTCTTTTCTAAAGAAAATGAAACCTTTTATTCAGAAATTACTAGTTCCAGCCCATTGTGCACAAGCTCATTGGTGTTGATAACCAGGAATTAAGCTAAGAAAAAAAAAATATCAAAATGAAAAGCTTGAACAAGAATGCAAACTCCAAAGAAATAACCCTCAGTTGTCTTGTCAAGCCATTCATCTCCTACAGTTGACCTGTTAAAAAGACTGAATAGATCAGCATAAATTCCACTTGCAAGAAAGGCATCAAGATCAACATGTTAGTCTGGAAACAATTCAAAAAAGCTTGAAAGATCACTTGCATGAAAACTATTCATTTAAGTTAAGAAATTTAATAACAGGCCATTCTAATTAAAGCAGTTAAAACAAGACACTCACAAAACAACCCAAACTTGGAGGATGAAAATAAGAAATCATATAAATGCATGCATGTTTATCTATGACAGATTCACTACAAAAAAAACAAAGAGAGGTTGATGATCAATGTAAGAAATAACCCAAACTTGAAAACTAAAGAAAGAAGAGCACCTTGATCATAGCAAAGCAGGAGTAATCCAGCCCACGGGTTCCCATTGGTTTTGCACATCACTCCAGAACCTTGAGAGCCTAAGAAGCAAGAGAAAGGGATAGTAATCATCTACATGTACATAATCCCGCCCGTACTGTGATACAACTCTGAAATCTTCCGAGATATACAGGAACCTAGGTGCTGGCCCTAAGTTGATGGGTGGATTATAGCGGAGCAAGCCCAAGCGGTCCAATCGCCTGAGAAAAACCGGCTTGATACAGTACAATCTTGTCCAATAGGAGATGGTGAAAAGAAGATGAAGTTGGCCATGTAGGTCTTCAAAGAACCTCAAGAAAAGAGCTGGATCTGATGACAGAGTATGAACGAAGCCTGGCAATAGCAGATTGTCATCAAGAAGTATGTAGTCATCCAGATCGATCACCTTGAGTAATCCGAAGTAGTTGGCGCACAAGAGGCCATCCATAGCTATAACATCACTGGGCCGCTGGTCAAGCCAAAATGTCATCCACTGTAGGTTTTCACCACCATTAAGATGGATGAAATTCACTTGGGAATCTGGGCG
Organism: Dioscorea cayenensis subsp. rotundata; assembly: GCF_009730915.1. Lineage (NCBI taxonomy): Eukaryota > Viridiplantae > Streptophyta > Magnoliopsida > Dioscoreales > Dioscoreaceae > Dioscorea > Dioscorea cayenensis. The sequence goes on along the minus strand of NC_052472.1, from coordinate 19,109,804 downwards.
CCCGAGGTTATCAGTGTCAAGGTAGTAAACCACAGTTAGTACAAGATTCATCTGGAGATTTCTTGGTGAGTTCAGGAGAAAGACACGGCCTCTGGGATGATTGCTCAGCATGGGGAGGTTGATGATGTCGTCAGTGAATGGGTTGAGGAGTGTGATTCGTAGTTCTTCTTGATTACCATTTTGAGCAGCAGTGTATCTGTTAGCAAATAAACTTGTTCTTGGGATCTCACAAAGGTTCACAAAAACATTAAGAGGAGATTAGAAAAACCAACTCTTTTTCTGGTAACTCATTTCTTACTATCTTAGAGATTTTCATATATTCAACTCAAATACATAACTACCTTTTCAAATACAACATGCACGTGGGTGGTGTGTAACCACTTGAAACCACGTTCTAAGTCATGCACTACAATGTGCCCCTACATTAACGTGATCCTCTTTGACCATTTCTTCATTCAATTCACATGCACTCTGGACTTGATGTGACACCACTAATGCAAAGTTACAAAACAAACATGCACCTACCTACGTACCTAACATGCAATATAATAAAGAAACATGATTATAATTATCATGCACCTCCCTAATCTTGTTTCTTCTTCACGACTTGAAGACCCAACTTTGTGCGCATCTCTAAGAACTTCAAACGTCCTAGCGGCTTTGTCATAATGTCAGCTAATTGATCATTACTGCGCACATGCTCCACTTCTATCTTCTGGTCTTCAATACATTCACGAATAAAATGGTACCTTGTGTCAATGTGTTTGCTTCGATCATGATACACAGGGTTCTTGCAAAGAGCTATGGCAGATTTGTTATCCACCTTCAAAACAACTTTGCTCTTCACATCCTCCATCAACTCTTCCAATAGCCTCCCAAGCCAAATACCTTGACATGCTGCCGTAGTAGCTGCTATATACTCGGCTTCACAAGAAGATAAAGCCACTGTCTTTTGCTTCTGTGACACCCACGTCACTAGGTTGGAGCCAAAGTAATAAACGACACCGGTGGTGCTCTTCCTATCGTCCACGTCTCCGGCCATGTCGCTGTCACTGTATCCCATGAGATATGGCTCCTTTACTCCTTTCTTCATATACATACATCCAAGGTCAAGAGTCCCTCGAATGTATCTCAGAATTTGTTTCACTGCTGCCATGTGCTCTGTTGTTGGCGATTCCATGAATCGACTTACAATCCCAACGGCATAAGCTATGTCCGGTCGGGTGTTAACTAAGTACCTGAGGCTTCCCACAATGCTCCGGTATTCAGTTGCATCAACCGGTGGAGTTGTACTCTTCTTGCTCAACTTTTGTTTGGCCTCCATGGGAACTTGGACTGAGTTACAACTTTCCAATCCTGTTTTCTCAAGTATCTTAGCTGCATAACTTGCTTGGCACAATCCGATTCCATGGCATGATTGAACTACTTCTATTCCCAAGTAGTAGCTCAAGAGACCGAGATCGCTCATGCTAAACAAGTCTTTCATCTGATCCTTAAACTTGGTTACCTCAATCTTGTTAGAGCCTGTGATGATTAGATCATCGACGTACACCCCGACCAGAAGGCAAGACTTACCAATATGCTTCTTGTAAACTGCATGTTCCAAATGGCACTTCCCAAATCCGAGTGAGACAAGGCTCTTATCAAGCCTTGCATTCCAAGCTCTCGGCGCTTGTCGAAGTCCATACAATGCCTTCCTTAGCTTCAACACTTTTCCTTCACCACCCTCGACGACGAAACCAGGAGGATGAGCCACATACACTTCTTCTTTGAGTTCACCATTAAGGAATGCCGACTTGACATCCATATGGTGCACCTCCCATGATTCTTGGGCGCCAAAGCAATGAGTAACCTAATAGTTTCGATCCTAGCAACGGGTGCAAAAACTTCATCAAAATCAATACCTTGTTTACGCACATACCCTTTTTGCAGCGAGGCGAGCTTTTATGCTTCATTATTTCACCATTTGGATCCTTCTTCACTTTGAATACCCATTTGAGTCCAATGGGTTTTGTGACTAGGTGGCAAATCAACAAGATCCCATGTCTCATTGTCTTCAATTGCTTCCAGTTCCTCTTGCATAGCACGTCTCCCGACTTTTCATGCTACATGCCTCCCTCAACACTCCCGGGTTCCTCACTGCTAGCATACACAGCCCGAATACTCCATCTCAACTCGAATTTTTCATCATACAATTCACTGCATGGAGCGAAACCGATGTGGCTTGTTTGTGGATGAATTCGATGATGGAGTGCATAATGTCATAGTTGGTGGCGAATTTTTGTGATGCGGTGAGTGGAGATGCGACTGTGTTCCAATAAGTGTTCCGCCCTTTATTACAGGTGGAATGTGTGCTAGAGAGTTGTTAGGTTCATCATGATCAGAGTATACTGAATCTACATCACCCATATCTTTGGTTCCTGCATCATTAGTGGAATAATGCACAGTAAAAATGCCACCCAAGTCTTGCATATTTTCTTCAATTGTTGTGTCCCATTGCCAATGCCTTTTCTCATCGAAAAGCGACATCACGGGAGACATGGAGCTTCTTTTGCACAGGATCAAACATCCTATATGCCTTGCTTCCTGTCTCATAGCCAAAGAATACCATGGGAATGCTCCTATCTTCCAGCTTTTTCACATGTGGAGTTGTCACCTTGACATGCCCAACACCCGAAAAGTCGAAAGTGATGTACATTGGGTTTTTCTTTGATGCCAAGCTTCATAGGGTGTCATGTCTAACACACTTGGCGTGGGAGCTCGATTTAGTATGTAGAGCGGAAGTTATTCTTGCTTCACCCCAATACTTGCTTGGCACTTCTCTGCTCTTCAATAGGCTTCTCGTCATCGCAATCACAGTTTGGTTTCTCCTCTCTACTACTCCGTTACATTGCGGAGAATATGAGGGCGATTAAAAACCGCTTCACCCCCATATCCTCATGAGAACTTGGTGAATTCTTTAGATGTGAATTCACCACGCATGGTCGGTCTTGAAATGCTTTAATCTTGAGATCTGCCTCTATCTCAAGCTGCAGCCTTGATTTTTCTTGAATGCACTAAGCGCCTCATCTTTATTTTGGAGTAGTACCAACCACATATACCGAGTAAAATCATCAACCAAAAGCATAAAATACCTTTTCCCGGCTGGTGTTGCAGGTGTGATCGGCCCACAGATGTCGCAATGTACTGCAGTCGAAATGGACGCTCGACAGCGATAGGTAGCCTTTTTGTGGGAGCGGTGAAACGCCGTTGCTTGCCGACAAGACACCCAGTCACACAAGCCCGATCTACATGCTCCAATTGCGGCATGCCGATCACCATGTCCTACGTGCCAATTTTTCTCAAAGCTTGAAAGTTCAAATGCCCATAGCGAGCATGCCACAACCATGCATTATCCTTGATGCTTGCCAATAAACAAATCGGTTGTGTTAAATTCGGGGCTCATCATATACAACCCTATTTCTTGACCTTTTTACTTTTTGCTAGTAGCTTACTGTTGTCTATCATATACATACAAGAAGCCATTATCCGACACGATCTTGCATCCAGCGTTCATCAAGTTGTCCTAAACTGATGATATTGCTTTTCAAACAAGGTATGTAATACACATCGAGTTTAGAACCTTGTGCTCACCGATTGACACTTGAACAACAACGATCCGAGACCACATATCTCTACTATGGATCCATCACCGAATTTCACCGTCCCACCGGCGGTGACATCTAGGGTAGTGAACATGTCCGATGCCCGAGTCATGTGGTTGCTCGCCCCGTGTCAAGATACCAAGTGTCATCGCATGTTCTCCATTGATGAGCAGATTAATGGGTTGTTTTTCTTCATTTTGCATCACCTTCTCAACTCTTCTTTCATTAGCATAGGCTACATGACATACTTCAGCCATTAACAACGCTGGTTCATCATCTTGCTTCTCGGCAACATAAGCCTTATCTTCCTTCTTCCTTAATCTGCATTCAGATGCAAAATGACCAAGATTCTGACAATTGTAGCACTTTATCTTGGTTTTATCGAACTTCTTGCCGTCGTTGACGCGCTCGCCATCACCGCGTCCACGACCATGTCCGCGCCCACGGCCTTTGCCACGGCCACGACCGCCACCATAAGCTCTTGTAGAGTTGTTGCTGGACACCTCGCCATATTTCTTCTCCTCCATGACTTTCCATTGAGACCCGAGTAAGCAAAAGCGTGCTCATTGTTGCCATCATCGCGATTCGCATGCGTTCCTCATGCGCCTTGAGTCGCCCGATGAGTTCTTCGAGCCCGACATGGTGTTCAAATCAGCGAATTGCTCAATTGAACTTACAATCTGCAAGAACTTGTTAGGGAGTGAGCGAAGCATCCTCTTCACCACGTAGGAATCTTCCATTTTCTCCCCGAGCTCTCGAATCTTGTTGACAATGGTGCCAACCTTGAAAGCGTAATCCTCAACGCTCTCGTTACTCTTCATTTTGAGGACATCTAGCTCCTCCTTGAGGGATTGCACCCTCGCTTCCTGGACGCGCTCGGCCCCGAGGAACATCACTTTCAGTGTGGTCCACACATCCTTGGCGTTCTCCTTCTTCGCAACAAGAAAGAGCACATCTTCGGGGATCACGCTGAATATGGCTGCAGCGCCACCTTGTTTACGCTTTGCGTCCATCGGCGTCTTCGGATCTATAGGATCCACCACATCCCATAGATCATTCGCCTCCAACACGGCTTGCATTTTTGATAGACCAAGCCCGAGAAGTTCTTACGGCGTCAACACGGGATCACGGAATCCCGCATGAGCTCTCCTTGGCTGCCACTTGAGCGCCGCGACATTTCACTCGCCATTGTTGGTACTTTGGCATGCGAGTGCTGATAGTAGCTTCTTCAGCGAGCTCCGATACCAAATGTTAGCAAATAAACTTGTTCTTGGGATCTCACAAAGGTTCACAAAAACATTAAGAGGAGATTAGAAAAACCAACTCTTTTTCTGGTAACTCATTTCTTACTATCTTAGAGATTTTCATATATTCAACTCAAATACATAACTACCTTTTCAAATACAACATGCACGTGGGTGGTGTGTAACCACTTGAAACCACGTTCTAAGTCATGCACTACAATGTGCCCCTACATTAACGTGATCCTCTTTGACCATTTCTTCATTCAATTCACATGCACTCTGGACTTGATGTGACACCACTAATGCAAAGTTACAAAACAAACATGCACCTACCTACGTACCTAACATGCAATATAATAAAGAAACATGATTATAATTATCAGTATCTGCCAACGAAGATCCATCCACGGGAGGAGCCGAGGTAGTAGGAGTTGGCAACATTCTGGGAGGCCAAAGGCCGGAGGGGGATGATGGCTTTGCTGATGATGTCGAAGAAGGAGAGACCTTTATGGTATCTTCTTCGCTCTCACGGTCGATGAGAATCACAAGAGGGCCTTCGGGCGTTCTTGTGTGTGTCTTCGCCATTGCGAGCAAAGCGGAGGCGGCGGGCGTGGTCAATAGCGTTGAGGTCATTGGTGATGGACTTGATCAGGTTTCCCACTCGAGCAACGACCAATCCCGGTACTCGTGGTCGACGTCACCATTCATGTCCATCTTGAGCACCACTCACGAAAGCTTAATTCTTTTGAAGATGACAACGAGCTATATATCAATCAATAGGATGCATGTATACGTAACCGGGTGCATGCTATATATATACACGTTTGTTTTTTTATATAAACTAATATATATATATATATATATATTAGCTAGTGTCTCGTCTAACTATTAACTTCTGTACATGTGTTTAAGAGTGGTTCTAACTAGTGCAATTATGAAATAAACATTTCTCTGTATTTTGTTTTTCAAAGATTAAAGATTATGTGTGAATTCAATTTTTTAATAAATTTAAAAATATATAATTAAATGGATGAAATTAAATTTTAACTTTTCTTATAAACTAGTATTAAATGGTTTGATATATATATATAAGGCCCCGTTTGGATGACCGTAATCATTCCTTTACAGGGGGGGATGATTACTGACCTTGATGGATACCCACGTTTGGGTAACCATAAGGGTTGAATGATTACCCCCTGTAAGGTAATTAAATTCCTCCCACCAGGGTAATAGCCATTACCCCCAATATTGGGGGTAATGGCCATTCCCCCCTCATGAAAAGACCATACTGCCCACATTGGTTTCTCCATTGTTTTTATGCAATATTGTAATAATAATAATTACAATATTGCATAAAATAAATATTATTTTAATTCAAATAATTAATTACAACCAATTAAATTGGAAATATTTAAAATTTATTTACAATTAAATGAAATGAGTAATGATTTTTTTAAATATGACATAAATAAATATATTTATTAAATCAAATATCTAAATTTTATTTAAATAATTAGTGTTAATAAATAAATATAACAATAACATTTAACATGTCTTATAAATGATAAATAAATATATTTTTCTTGTGTTAAGGGCATAAAAGTAATTTTATTAGTTTTCTCTCTTTTACTTTTCTCATTCCCAATAAACTACCCTCTTTATTACCTTCGTCCAAACAAAGTAATCGACTCTTATTTTCGTCCTCCCCTTTTCCATTCCTTTTTCGCGCTCCCTCGCTTCCAGACCCTCTGTCGTCAAAACGGGGCCTAAGTGTTTGGGT
>NC_052472.1:19061752-19102136 GCF_009730915.1 Dioscorea cayenensis subsp. rotundata | reverse complement strand
TTTCTAGGCGCCCTTACCCTTGGATTACTTTAAAACAATTTATTCATGTGATATCGATTCCGAGGTAATCCCTTTAGGTCTTGCCACTTCAGATGAGTTTTGCCACGGCTTGCTAAATTCCTTACGGATTGTTCGATGATCATGATGATTCCTACTCACGGTGCGTTAGAAAAGAATAGAACTTTCAACTGTCGAAATCGCTTTACACAATTTTCTTAATTGATGGAGGACTTACGCAATCAACTCTATTCCAAATTACAGGAAAACTAAGGTCTCTAGCAAAATCACCTTATTACATTGGCTTGCCTAGGGATAACAAAATTCTAACACTTGAACCTATTCAGGTGCAACCCTTATACCCTTGCACATGTATTACTATGTGCTAATAACGTTTGGTCGGTGGACCACCCTTTCTTAAAAGCGTCTCTACTCGATGAGAATTTGGTCATTCTTCAAATGTTTTATTACGATCTTACGAAACTCTCGTTCCTCGTGTATCAAACATACGGACCAATTGGATACCCTCTAATAATTCTTCTCTCGAAATATTTGGGACCTACGTTCCGAGCCATCTTACGGAATATTTGTGGTATTAACGCCAATAATGCGTATTTTCAACCAAACATGTTCACGTCACTTACACTTTACTGATTTATAAAAAGCGGTAATATGATTCTCTCTTTAGAATTATTCGCGATTCAGGACTCCCTGGCGGAAGCCTCGGAGGGTCCGAGAAGATCAAGCGTTCTTTAATCTTCCTCGGTTCCGGATCTCTTGACCTATAGGAGATCCGCGCCCAATCCGACTCGGGAGTAATTTGTTTTCCTTTTTCTCGGTGGCACAGTGTCTCTCAAATGGTGACTCATAGAACTTGATTCTCTTCTCTTATTTGCTTCATCTTTTGCTTTCCTTGTTCTTTGTTCTTCTCATCGCGGTGAGGATAGCGAGTTTTTACACCTTTGCTTCTGTTTGATGTATGTAGTTTGTTGCTTCACATATACTCCTTTTTAATAAATTTGTGGTTTATCCACTTTATTCAATATATATATATAATATCACTATTAAATTCTAGTTGAAAAACATTATAAAACTCCAAAATTAATTTTGTAGTGTCAGCAAATAATATTGAAGAAGATATGAACCATACTTATGAAGAAAAAGCATAAATTTCCACGAAGACCAACATTTGGAAATTAGAGTCTGAAATCCCACCCCAGTGTGGAGTTTGGGTTCCACTAGATGACTTCTCTTTATTTTTTTATAATTATTGAAGACTTTGAACTTTCAAAGCATTTTTTTTATAGAAACTTTCAAAGCCTTGTTCATGGAAAATATTCATAGTTTTGGCGCTTTTAAAGAAATTTCAAATCTACCTTTAACTTAACAATTATTCAGCATAATATAATACTAGAGAAACTTTATTGTATATTAACTACAATTTTGTTAAAAACAGAAACAACTACAAATAATCAAACAGAAGATACAAGTCACAAAATTTGTATCGATTAATTAATGAATCATATCAGAACTTGGACGCACAAAAATCATATTTAAATAGGTTGGTTTTTATGAAATTGGAGATGAATAAGTCTACGTTGATTTTAATTATATTAGAATATAAGATATATAATGCTATCTTTATTTTTATTTTTATAAATAAAACAAGTACTTAACTAACTCCGCAATTATCTTTTAAATATATTACATCATATATTACAAATTGGCAGGCTTCTTTATTACTAATATAATTTTTAGGTTTGACCACATATCAACTCGCTTGATGACTTGTGTTGTGTGTATATATATATGTGAGTGTTGCTCAAATTGTTCAGTCCATGGAAAAAATACTAGTCTTCTTCAATTTATGATAGTACTAATGCTTGCTAAACAAGTTAGAAAATGAGAAGTGCATAAGAAAGTCTAGATAAATCAAAGCATGGTTAATTGACTTTAAGTCTTTCTACTTCTCTAGTTGAATTTATTAATTTTTAATAATATTATTCTATAAAAAGTTAATTATACAATAGACCCCAAAATGCATAGAATTTCCCTCGAGACCAACTTGTCTATTTGTCCATTTCTCATTATTGTAGCTACAAACAAAACAATTTCTTCGTAGAAAGTTTTTACATATTAATTCCTAGAATATGCTAGAAGAGTTCTACTAGTCAACTCTAGCTTGTTTTGAAAATTTGAACTTTTAAGCCCAGCTCAATTTTGTTTTTCAAGCTAAGCTCAAGCTAAATCAGTTTTTTGGGGAACTTATCTCGATATTTATATAAGTAATATTATTATATTAAAAATATTATATAATTTATATTAATTGTCTTTAAAAACAAAAATCAAGTGATTTATAAAGTTTTTATTCCAAAAAAATCTATATGAATTTGAATTCTCAGAAATAAATTTAATTAATTTTAATTTATTTTTCAATATGATTGTACTATTTCTATTTTTATCCATGTTGTTTTATGGTGCATTTTCAACACCTAGATTTATAACTCCCGGAATTCAATAGGCTATTAACTTCCTTGTTTATGTACTATTATGGATTTATTCACAAAGAAAATATATTAAAAAACATACTAGTTTCTATGAGAAAAATCTGTAAGCTTGGTAAAAAAATAAAAATCTTTAAGCTTTGATGTAGGGCTTGGGAGGGGAATAAAATACCAATTCTATTATTGTATGGTTACCAATGGAGTATTATTTAACACTTGGATGATATTGAGCAGTATATTCTTGCCCACACGCCAAGTTTGGAGATTGAATTCAATGTATTTATAAATCACCTCTTTAATTTTTTTTTTCTTTTAATGCTGCTATAATTTAAAAAAAAATTCCAACATAAAATACATCTATTTAACACAGTATAAATTTAGGTTAATTATTTGGTTTATGATTCGTAGAAATATTCAAATATTCCAAGAAAAATCAATTGGGATTGAATCAATGAAAATGACATGCATACCAAATTTATGATATTGAAAGCTATTAGGAGGAAAAAACAATAATATTATCCAATAAGAGTGCTTTAACCTTTGATAGGAGAGCATAGACATTCAAAGATCTTGACTAATATTCATTGAGATAAATTTAGGTTAATTATATTGTATATGATTATTAGAAACATTCAAATATTCCAAGAAAAAATTAATTGAGTTTGCATCAACTAAATTGATAATTTTTGTTGAAAAGCTATTAAGAAGAAAAGAACAATAATGCTATCCAATATCCAATGAGAGTGCTTTTAGCATATGATAGTGAGCATAGACAGTACTTCAAAAGACCTTGACTTGTATTCACTAAGATATTATTGCATGTATATCTTTTCGAGTTAATTAGTGATCAAGTTGTTCTATGACAACTTAGTAAAAAATCATAATAATAATTATTATTTTTATTCCACTTATATTTTTCCATGTTGATAATGGTCAAGATATTCACTAACGACCAAATAGTCTATTGGTAGTCGGGTCATCATTAAAATCTTTCATAAATGGTGAAAGTTTGAATCATGGGTGAATGCACATTTTCTAGAAGTGTGATAGTAGTTGTGTGTGGGTCATCCGAGAACCCATATACATGAGGGCCTCGCCATCCTTTTACTCCGCCAAAGCTTGTGTGGTAACTTGGTCAAAAATCAATGTTCATAGAAAAATACTAGTCTTCATTTTTATATTGCTCAAATTTTTTTTGTCACCATGTTAGGAAATGAGAGGAAACTAAAAATATGGTAATACACAATTATATTTTTTAATTAGTAAACAATATTTTACCATTGTAATAATACCGTAATAACTAAATTGTTAAGACACTTGAATGTGGAATATTAAGTACTTGACTCCTTTCCAAATTCCAATACACCAGGTGAGACCTAAAATAATATATATATATATATATATATATATATATATATATATATATATATATATATGTTTGTGGTGGCTTATCCAAATTATCACAAAAATATAGATAAATAAATTAATATAAATAATATTATGATTTGAGATGAAATCAAGTTAAAAAAAAAATCCCACAATTTTAGCATAAAATGAAAAATAACAAATGGTTGCAGATTCCTGAAGAGAATGGAACACAAGGATTAGCACTTTAGACCAAAAGATTATTCAACAAAAAGCATCACATTTATTATCAAGGAAAAGTACCTTAAGCACAGTCACAGAGACATACTTGCATTTTGCCAAGCAGGCATTAATGAATTATACAAGTATTTGCTGAAGGTACATTCTTGGAGTAATAAATTATATTGTGGTAAAAATTTGAATTAAGGAAACAAACATGATCATCAATAAGAAAAAGACAAATTTGCTGATTAAAATAGGCTTAGTTTTTAACCACAAAATAATATCCTCTGTTCTATTGTATAAGTTGGACCAATTTGCCATGAATATTTCTGTTCGTATCTTCTCCTAATTTCTTTATTTCTGATCATATCACTTCTTTAGAAGATTTATTATGCTGGACCCACACGCAAGAATCTTCCACACAAAAACTCTGTTCTTCTCATCCCCTTAACATTATTTTTTACAAAATTTATTATACTGGACCCACACGCATTGAATTTTCCACAGAAAGGCGGACTTAAGGTTGTGCATTTATATATATATAAAAGAAATAATGCGAGAGGGGGAACCAGAAAAAAATTATTACACATATCTTTGAAAAAGACAATTGCTTAGAATGGGAGTGATGAAGAAACATTTTCAATTAGCTCTACTACTGTTTTTGCCTTCTCTGCTTGGAACTTGCTGGCTTTTTGCAATTGTGGTGGTGGTTCCATTTGCAGAGAAGTAGAAAGGAAGGCACTTGTTGATTTCAAAAATGGCCTTAAAGATCCCAATGGACGTCTCTCTTCTTGGATTGAACTGGACTGTTGCTCTTGGACCGGCGTGCATTGCCACAACTACACTGGCCATGTTATAAGGCTTGATCTCAACAACGACGGTGGCAATGGGTCTTTGGGAGGTGAGATCCGGCCTTCTTTGCTTGTTTTGAATCACTTAAGATATTTGGATCTTAGTGAGAACTATTTTAAATATACTAGAATTCCAACTTTTCTGGGTTCACTGGTGAGTCTTCAATATCTTGATCTTTCTTCTGCTGGCTTCATTGGGCGTGTCCCACACCAACTTGGTAATCTGTCTCGCTTGCAGTACCTTGATCTTTCATATAATTCTGTTGATATGGTTGGAAGCCATTGGCTCACAAATCTTTCTTCTCTTCAATGTTTGAATTTGAATGGTGTGAATCTTTCCGAGGCAAAAAATGTGCTCAAATCACTAAACACCCTTCCTTTGATATCTGAGATTAACTTATATGATTGTGAGCTTCACATCCCTCTTTCACTTGGTGTTGAAATTAACTTTACAAATCTTCGATTCCTTGATCTTTCCTACAATGACATTAACTCCACCATGCCTCAATGGTTGTTCAAGTTGAGTGGCCTTGAGTATCTTCATCTTTATGATAATAATTTTCAAGACCTTATCCCTTCCGATATTGGGAAACTTACTTCTCTTAGGGTCCTTGATCTCTCATATAATGGTGTCCTAAGTGTTGAACTACCAACTACTTTGGGGAAACTCTGTAACTTGAGCAAACTATATCTCTCGGAAAATAAATATTTCTCTGGTGATCTTAATAGATTGGGAGAAATATTTTCCGGGTGCTTGAAAAACAGTTTAGAGGAGTTATATTGGAGTAATGCATCACTCAGTGGGCCATTGCCAAGTTGGTTGTGGAACCTTAAGTCTCTTAAGGCTCTTGATCTTTCTTCTAATAATTTTAATGGAACTATTCCAAAATATTTGGGACAATTATTACCGGAGCTGGACACGTTGGTCCTATCTTATAATAATATAGCAGTGAGAGCCGATTGGGTTCCTCCACCTAAACTAAAATATTTGAATATGAACTATTGCAAAGTGGGCCCAAAGTTTCCATCATGGCTTCAGAATTTGAAAATTTTGTCTTCACTTGAAATGTCAAATGCAAGTATTGTTGATGCGCTACCACTATGGTTTTGGAACTTCTCTTTGGACATTGGACGCATAGATTTATCACACAATGAAATTAAAGGCAAAATACCAGCAGGTTCATCAAAATTAACCAATCTTGAAATTTTGGATTTAAGTCATAATTATTTGGAAGGACAGTTGCCACATTTTTCATCAAATCTAGCATATTCGGATCAGGCGCAGGGCTTATTCTCAAGATCTAGTTTCTCCAATACAAGCTTTATACTGCTAAGTTTGTCTGAGTTGTATATTTCTTCAAACAAAATAACAGGAAGTATACCTAGCTCATTATGTGAATTAAATTATTTGCAAGTCCTTGACCTCTCGAAGAATATGATTGAAGGAGTAGTTCCTGATTGCTGGAATCATTCTTTGATAGTAATGGATTTGTCTTATAACAATCTACATGGAATAATTCCCGCATCTATCTTCTCCACAATTTTGTTCGTTTTGCATTTGAGCAATAATGATTTTTTTGGAGAGCTCCCATTATCCTTTAAAAATTGTACATCATTGAAAACTTTAGATCTTGGAAATAATAAAATTAGTGGAAGTATACCAGTATGGTTTGGAGAAAATTTGCAGGCACTAGAGACACTTGAGCTTCGATACAATATGCTTACTGGAACTATTCCTCCACAATTGGGAAACCTCACATATCTTCATGTCATTGATGTTTCAAATAACCATCTATCAGGTGCCATACCATATAGTTTTGGCAACTTTAGTGCGATGAAAACTGATAATCTTGGATTCATTTGGTCAAGCATAAATGGTTATGTGAACAATATTGAGATAAATATGAAAGGAAGAGAATTTGAGTTGGAAGGGAGAATACCATCATTATTTATTTGCATTGACCTCTCAAATAATATGTTATCAGGAGAGATACCAGAAGAATTAGCGCACCTTTCATTTCTGCAGAGCTTGAATTTATCCAGAAATCATTTATCAGGACAACTTTCAGAAAAAATTGGAGAGCTCAGGTGGTTGGAAGTTCTTGATTTATCAGTGAATAATCTTTCAGGTGTTATTCCTCCAACAATGACCAACTTAACTTCATTGAATCATCTGAATTTATCGTACAACAATTTCTATGGTGAAATTCCATACGGTGGTCAATTTCAAGTACTTCTAGATCCATCTATTTATTTTGGCAACCGAGGCCTATGTGGTGTTCCATTAAATACAAAGTGTGAGATTGAAGCACCAGCGCAACCACCCGGGTTGCCAAACAATGAAGATGACAACAACTTGGAGGCCATATGGTTTTATTTGAGCATGTCTTTGGGATTCATATTTGGGTTTTGGGCAATTTCTGGTGCATTGATACTGAAAAAGAGCTGGAGGTATGCTTATTTTCGATTTGTAGATCTTATTTATGACAAGATCTATGTTCTTGTTGCTGTAAATCTAAAAAAAATGAAGAGAAATGTGGTCTTGCCAGTGAATAGTGCTACCTTGTCTTCTTGGAGGCCAAAATAAAGGATTACAATCCATATATGTGGAACACGAGCAGTAATTGGGGGTACGATCTTATTTAGAGTTTTACATTTTACTTCCTACTTGTATTAATTATATGCATAAACTGTCATGAAAAATCTTTTGAGAATGTAATTTTAATTTGTTATGAAATTTTATCTGGTGTATACATTTACTCTCTTATGGTAACGTTATTATTGTCTTTAGTTTTAATAAAGGATATTATATGTAAGTTGAGCATATCAATGTGCTTGATCTTCCTGTGTTAGTGGAAGTTCTCAGTGAGTATATACTTGAAGCTTCTCAAAAGACAAAACAGAAGTGATCCTGGTTCTTCAATTCTTCTACTAGTTTCTATGTTTTCTGGAAGTTCACTACAATTTTTCTCAAATAGCTCATCATCAAAACTACTAGAGATGTGTCCCATGTGGTTCTATAAGTTACCTTTTCTAAAAGAATGGCAATTTGAGCGAGCTAGCAGTTTCCTGCAATATATATGATCTTCATGCCAACAATGTAATTCAGTACAAAGGTATGTGTCTATATATCTTCTGTTTAATTAATTTTTATTATTAATGTTATTGATCATTCTGCCATCTGATTAATTATTGTGTTCCTTTACATGGCAAGTTATAATAATTCTCTTTTCTCATGCAGTGCTGCCATACATTTCGGTTAATGGCGTACTGAAAGAGAACAACCATATATCAACCATGATTTTACAAGGGAGATACATCTATCTATATATCTATTGTTCTGCCTCTTAATTAACATGCATCAAAGCATGCACAGAACCCCATATATTTACATGAATGTAGCAATTACAAAAAGGATCCTTCGTTTGAATGCATTTGGGTTGAGGATAATGAACCCTAAACACAAAAGCTTGCCTCCATTGTTGTTGTGGCATTTTCACACTTCTCTGGGGAATGAAGCACTCCACTAATTGTCCAAGTGGTATAAGAGGTTTGTTAATTAGGACGTGCTTTTTTATTATCTGTGCCTTAAATGTTTACTACGATAATTTTTTGACAAGATGATTGATTGATGGTTAACAAGCAAGATTTGTGCATTTTGATTTCATCCTGTTTTTTTTTTTAAAAGGAAATCAGCCCACTGAGCTCTGGTCCACCACCACCGGTGAGCTCCTCGGCATGTTGGCCAAAATGTAAATAATTTTTAGGACCAAAGCTCTTCTGCAGAAATAAATCCCAATAACTTTGGTAAAATTTGGTAATATTTGACTGACAGTGTACACACTAAAATTTTTGGTTTTCTTTTATGAGATGCTGAGATTGAGTTGAGTGAGTGAGTGAGAAAAATGGTGAAGCTGAAGGTCTACACCCGATCTGGTGTCGCTAGCCATCATGAGCAATCTTAATTTTTTTGCAAGTAATTCTCAATCTGTAACAATATTATAGTCTCAATTTCCTCTTTCTTTGTCTTCTTTTGCCAATTTTCTGTTGATAATTCTGGAAATATATTTCTCATATTTGTTTGTTTGTGCTCATATCTGCTTATTTTTCTTCAAATATATATTCTCTTTTTAGGGTGAATAGGATTGATTTTGAGGAGGTGAGCGTAGATCTCTCCAAGGGCGATCATTGAAATGCCCAATTCCAAGGTATTTGCTTGTAAATCCTTCTTTGATTTGTAGTTCATGATAAATTTCATTTCAATCTGCATATTTGTTGCTGAAGTTTTGAAGTCTGTCAATTGGATTATTATCCTCTAGAAAAATCATTTTTTTTCTTATTTTATTTCAGTAAAATGTAGATTGCTGTTTGTGCACTGCTTTTGCAGAAATAAATCCAATGAGACCAGTTCCAGCAATTGTTGATGAAAGGTTTAATCTGTTTGAGAGGTAATCCATATTTTCTTCATTTGAATTCACGTTTTTTTTTGTTCATTTTATTGACAATTGAAGCTTATACAATCATTGATTTCAAAGTCATTGAACATTATAATTGAATTTTAAAATTTTGTTTTCTCCATATTCTTTTGTTCCTATTCTGACTTTATCATTATACATATATATAGGTGTGGCTTTATGTATGAAAATTGCTCGAGTTTTCCAGTAAAACAAGCAAGAAACAAAGATGGTGAATGCCTTTGATTAACCTGCAAATTGGAGTGCACAGCTAAAGAGAGACATCTATTGGAGTATTCTTGTTGGTTCACTTAGTACAAAGGATGATCTTTTTTTTTTCAATATGATCTATGTAAAACAACTAATTACTTACAATCTGTGCATGTATTGCTTTTCCTTG
This sequence comes from Dioscorea cayenensis subsp. rotundata, assembly GCF_009730915.1. Classification (NCBI taxonomy): domain Eukaryota; kingdom Viridiplantae; phylum Streptophyta; class Magnoliopsida; order Dioscoreales; family Dioscoreaceae; genus Dioscorea; species Dioscorea cayenensis. The sequence goes on along the minus strand of NC_052472.1, from coordinate 19,092,343 downwards.
TGTGCGGCTTCATGATAAATATCATGTTTTACTTTTTTAAATATTATGGCAGTCTCTGACGTCTTTAAGCGCTTATAAGATTCTCTATATTGATTTGCAGCCTCTCTTATTGTGAACAGCATAACAGGACCAGCACTTGGCCTTCCATTGAATCCAAAAGCAGCGAAGGAAGCTGAGAAAATTCTGGCGTCATCTCTTGCAAAATTTGAGACAATTTGGCTCAAAGGAAATGCAAAATTTTTGCTAGGTAGTTTTCAGCCATCTATTGCAGATCTCAGTCTTGTTTGTGAGATAATGCAACTGGAGGTTAGTTTACTTAACACGATGACTTCAAGCATTCACTTATTGTTTAGACCTTATGACATAATTTGATTTTCATTCCTTAATGCTAAACTGAAAAAGGAGGTTTTGGATTGCATTTTAGTTGTAGATTGCTTATGAATTTTATCACTTTATCAATATGATCAACCAGACTAGTCGAACCTCTCAGTGTTAGATGACATTTTCTCCTGCTTCACTTGTCAAAAGCTATCATGTCCTTGATCAAATCAAGTTGATCTTATCCAATCTATTTTTGTGTCAGTGTTACATTTTTAGAGAGTTGCATACATCTTTCTGTGATGCCTGTAATATTTGACAAGGGCTCTTATTCTGTTTGATAAATTTGTTTTGTTTTCTTCCAATTTTTGGCCCAGATTTTGGATGAGAAAGATCATGAAAGAATATTAGGCCCCCATGGAAAGATTCTGGAATGGGTTGGAAATGTGAAAGCCGCAACAAGTCATTATTTTGAAGAAGTACATGCATTCCTTTATAGACTTAAAGCGAAGTTGCAAAGGCAAAGGTCATCAATGAGTGATAAGATTATTACATCCTTCACAGAAGGCAAGCTTCCATCAAAGCTTTAACATTTTTCTGTCACATTATTTTCCTGCAAAGTAATATTAGCTACGTACGGTATGGTTCTGTTGTAACAAAAAAGACAAATAAAGAAGTTTAAATTTTTGAAGATGAATGCCACCAACAAGCACATAACTGACCAGTTCAAAAGATACTTTACTCCAAAACACGCCCTTATTGTTAGATTAATCATGTTGCATTAGTTATTTTGTTTCACGTTCTGATTGCATGAATATGTGTGTATTAGTTTGCATGAGTTTGTGTGCATGCATGAATTTGTGTGCATGCATGAGTTTGTGTGTGCATGAGTTTGTGTGCATTAAGTTAGTTTTAATGAGTCAGTCAAAAGCCACGTTCTCTTGGTCATGGTCAAAGCAAGACATGGCAAGAATGTAGGACACGTTGTTAGTCATGTAACTACTCGATAGTTAGTCTATATAAAATGAAGAAGAAAAACCAGAAAATGTCTGTGAGTTTTACAGACACCAAATTATTACTTTGTCTCTCACTTTGATAATTATCGGAAGAATATTGAAGACCGGTTCTATCAAGTGGTATCCGAGCGAGGGTTACGCTTTTTGACTCTACCGTAATGCTCGGAGCACGGGGCAAGGTCTTCTTCAAGGTCTCCACCGAAGCACCTAAGATCCGCGGCCAAGGTGATGGCGATGGCGAAGCGGCAACGATAGCCGTAACGCTGTGGTGCAGCTGGTGGTAAAGGAGACCGGTGGCACAATGGTTTATCCCATGTTGACACGCACAAACTATGGTGACCGGGCCCTCTTGATGAGGGTTAATCTACAAGCCGCAGGGACTCGGGAAGCGATCGAGCCCGGGAACGCCGACTATCGAGATGACCGAATGGCATTATCCGCCATCCTTCGAGCCGTGCCATCCGAGATGCCGTCGACTCCGCCGTCAAGGATACGGCCAAGCAAGCATGGGATGCCGTGGAAGACCATGCGAATGGGTGCCGAGCGCTGCGCGATAAGCAAAAAGCGCGAGACGCTTGCGTGCGAAATTTGAGTCCATCGTGTTCAAGGATGGTGAAACGGTCGACGACTTCGCCATGCGGCTCACCGGGTTTAGTAAATAACCCGAGAATCTTAGGTGACAATATCGACGACGAGAGGGTTGTGAAGAAGTTCCTTCGCTCGTTCCTCCGAGCACACGCAGTCGCAATCTCCATTGAGACACTCGTCGATCTCAAGACGCTCACGGTGGAGGAACTCACGGACGGCTCAAAGCCGCTGAGGAGCGCCACGAGCTCGGCGAATGACAACGGTGGCATGAACGAAGAAATTGTTCTTCATCGAGGAGGAGAAGTTTGTTCACCGTAAGAGGAGAGAACACGGCGATGGTTCTTCCGGGTGGAGACAAAGGAAGCAGCAGTGGTGGTGATTATCTTCGTCGTGGCAAGCAACGCGGTCGTGGCCGTGGCACTGCACAGATAGTAGCCGTGACATGACCAAGGTCAAGTGCTTCAACCGTAACATCTACGCCATTTTTTTCGAAGGAATGTCGAAAACCACGCCGCGAACGCAAGGAGGTGGTGAACCTTACACAAGTGCAAGACAACGCACCGGCATTGTTAATAGCTGAGCATTGTGATCTCGTCTATGTGGTTGAAGATGAGTCGGAGATGGTGTTTCTTAATGAGGAAAAAGTGTTTCCCATGGATGCTAGCAGTGATGTGTGGTATTTCGACCACGGGAGCTAGCAACCATATGACCGGAGTCAAGGAGATGTTCACGTCACTTGATGATTCGGTTAAAAGGCACGGTGAAGTTCGGAGATGGGTCTGTCGTGGAAATCATGCGAAAAAGGCGTACGTTATGTTTCGATGTCAAAACGAGGAACATAGGGTGCTTACATGAGGTGTATTTCATACCTCGCCTTCGCAAAGAATATCGTCGGTTTGGGCGACTTGATGAGAATGGATGCAAGGTCGTCATCGAACACGGAGTCACAATTTATGATCGCGAACGAAGCTACTTGCACAAGTCCCTACGCTCCAAGAACGAAAGTTGTACACTTTTATCTTTGAAATTGGCCTCACCATGTGCTTGCTAACAAAGGCAAATGAAGTGGCGTGGCGTTGGCATGCATGGTATGGACATCTCAACTTTCGTGCACTACATGACCTGAGCGCCAAGGAGATGGAGAAAGGTATTCCCATCATCGATCAAGTCGAACAACTTTGCAGCGGATGCATGCTTGGTAAGCAACATCGCATGCCGTTTCCTCATGCTACGACGTATCGCGCCGAGCGCCCACTGGAGTTACCACACGGTGATTTGTGCGGCCCGATCATACCGGGCGACACCAGAGGTAAACGCTATGTTCTTTTGATCGTTGATGATCATAGCGATATATGTGGATCGAGGTGCTCAAGTCCAAGGATGAGTCGTTCAAGCATTTTAAAAGGATTAAGGTTGCGCCGAGAACGAGGTGGATGTCAAACTTAAAAGCGTTTTCGTCATGCATCGAGGTGGCGAGTTCAATTCCAACGAGTTCCCGATTATTGTGATGAACGGGGATTAAAGCGATACACCATCAGCACCATACTCACCGCAAGAAAACGGAGTTGTTGAGCGGCGAAAATCGACGGTGGTGGAGATGGCTCAAGCTTACTAAATAGTATGTGTGTGCGACTATGTTCAGCGGCGAGGCGATAAAGACTGCAGTACATATTCTCAACCGAGCACCGATACGGAGTCTCAACGGTATAACACCTTATGAGGCATGGTACAAAAGAAAACCACGTGTGCATTACTTCCGAGTGTTTGGTTGTGTTGCGTATGTGAAGATGATTGGTCCTGGTGTGACAAAAGCTATCGGACGGATCAAAATCGATGGTGTTCCTTGGCTACGAAGAGGGATCCAAGGCTTACCGCGTTTACGACCCGGAGACCAAGAAGTTACATATAACACGAGACGTGTTTCAGGAAGAGAAAAAGTGGGACTGGGCATCGAATTCATTTTGAACCCGCTCTGGCAGGTATCGATTCCTTCATGGTTGGATATGTTGTCGATCAAGTTGGTGGTGTTTTACATGATGGCATCAATACTACCCTAACAATCGACACAGGAGCAGTGGGAACCACAAGCAGCTGACTCTCAAACAATCTCGACTCCAAACGAGTTACACCGAGCATCGAGTGCATGACACCATCTACCAACACATCACCGATTCGGAGAATGCATCATCGCGCTATCGGATGGTGTCGGATATCTATGATACAACCCAAAGAAAGTGACGTATGAATATGACACCGATTTCAACAATATCCGTCTTCTTTCTCGCCGAGGAACCTACTAGCATTGACCAAGCAATGACGTAGAAGTGCTGAAACAAGCTATGGATCGATGAGATGCGACCATCCGCAATAACAACACATGGGTGCTTGTCAACCTCCTGCAGGACATAGAGCCATTGGGCTCAAGTGGGTGTTCAAGGTGAAAAAGGATCCTACAGGTAACATCATCAAACACAAAGCTCGCTTTGGTTGCGAAGGGTTATGCTCAACGCTGACGGGTGGATTTTGATGAGGTATTCGTGCCGGGTGGCACGTGATGGAGACCGTCGCGGTCGTTGATTGCACTAGCGACTCATGGCGATTAGCAAGTTCACCATATGGACGTTAAGTCTGCGTTTTTGAATGGAGAACTCGCCGAGGAGGTGTGTGCGCAGCAGCCCTCCTCGGTTACATCGAAGACAAGCACAAACACATGGTTCTCAAGCTACGAAAGGCCTTGTATGGTTTGCGGCAAGCACCACGCGTGGAATTTTTCAAGCTCGACGACTCGTTAACTTCTCTCGGTTTCAAGAGAAGTCCTTTAGAGCACTCAAGGTACTGAGAGAACAAAGGGTAGCACGTTGCTTCTTGTGGGAGTATACGTTGACGATCTAATCATCACTCGGCTCACACGTAGACAAAGATCATTGAATTCAAGGATCAAATGCGAAGCTATTCACAGATGAGTGATCTCGGTCTCTTAAATTATTACTTGGGAATCGAGGTTAAGCAAAGTGTTGACATGATCACAGGTGTGTCAAAGCGACTATGCACATAAAAATATTGAGCTTTCGGCATGGTCGGCTACAATCCATGCTTAACTCCGATGGAAAATAGATTGAAGCTGAGAAGAAAGGATGGTAGTTCCATAGTAGATGCTACTAAGTATCGCAGAGATAGTCGGGAGTCTACGATACTTAGTGAACACCGGATCGGACATCGCCTATGCCGTAGGTATTGTTAGTCGGTACATGGAGGCACCTACGATGCAACACATGGCAGCCGTCAAACACATCCTGAGATACATAAGCGGCACGGTCGACTTTGGGTGTTGTTACAAGAAGCACGTCAAGTCGGAGCCCGAGTTGGTCGGGTTCCGATGCAGACGACTTGGCCAGTGACTTAGATGACCGCAAGAGCACCACTCGGAATGGTGTTCTTTCTTGGTTCAAGCATCATCACATGGGCGTCACAGAAGCAGAAGATTGTCGCGCTTTCATCGTGGTGAGGCCGAATACATTCGTGCAGCCGCAACGCGCGTGTCAAGGTGTGTGGCTCACCGAATGCTCTGGAGATCTAAAGGGTATGGTGCTTAGTAAGGTCAAGTCGGCGGTAGACAACAAGTCGCGATCGAACTATGCAAGAACCCAAAGTACATCATGACCGCAGCGAAAACATATCGATACAAGGTTTCATTTCATTCGTGAGTGTGTCGAGAATGATAAGATAGTTATGGCGTATGTCGAGACCGACGACAACTCCCGCAGACATCCTAACAAAGGCGCTCGGGCACATCAAGTTCATCGAGATATGACGTAAGTCGGGCGTGATTAATGTGAAGTGAAGATATCATGATTAAGGGGGTGATTTGTTAGATTAATCATGTTGCATTAGTTATTTTGTTTCACGCTCGATTGCATGAATATGTGTGTATTAGTTTGCATGAGTTTGTGTGCATGCATGAATTTGTGTGCATGCATGAGTTTGTGTGTGCATGAGTTTGTGTGCATTAAGTTAGTTTTAATGAGTCGATCCAAAAGCCACGTTCTCTTGGTCATGGTCAAAGCAAGACATGGCAAGAATGTAGGACACGTTGTTAGTCATGTAACTCACCGATAGTTAGTCTATATAAATGAAGAAGAAAAACCGAGAAAATGCTTGTGAGTTTTACTGAGACCAAATTATTACTTTGTCTCACTTTGATAATTATCAGAAGAATATTGAAGACTGGTTCTATCACTTATGTCTATACATATGGTTTGGGATTAAATAGAAACCAAGAGCAATAGCGTTTTGGAGGTGGAAAAAAGCAAAGGAATTGAATCCAACGAGGGAAGATGTTCAAAAATTTTTTTAGTATCGGCACTAGGAGTAGCCATAGGTGCATCGATTCCACAGAAACCTTAAATAATTTTTTTAATTAGTGGGGAATGAAAGGAGGAGTTGGTCCAACCGAGATCCTCGATTCTTGCCATCCTTGTTCCCCGAGCCATCCTCGTTTCTTTTTCCCCTCTTGCCATGGCAAGCGGGGGCCACCTCCACTCCCTCCCGCCCTCATGGGCGGAGATTGTTGCCGCAGTTAAAAACCGTCCCTTCCAATCCTTCCCCACTTGTTGAGGGTCCAGTGCTGCGCAAGCTAAAGGCTTCTACGTCTGAGTTCATTCGTTTTGACAGTGACTATGTGGCCCGTGCTCGTCTTCGATTCCAACACTCGCGGATTGGAAAGTTCTTTGGAAAAACCCCCCATCTTCGAACAAATCAAGACTGTTCTTCTCACCAGATGGCAGGAGTTTGGCGAAATATCCATCTCCGATCTTCCTAACGGATATCTTTTGTTCCGATGTGAATCTCATGAAGTTTCTCGAGCTCTTCGCTTTGAGGGTCCACAGGGAGTGAATGGTGTTGTCCCTTCAACTTGCTCCATGGAAACCCTTTTTGAACCCGCCTTTGCCAAGCTATCTTCTGATGTAGTTTGGGTGCAGCTGCACAACCTTCCCGTTGAGTTCTGGGATGGGGAGTCTCTGGAATTCATTGCTAGCTCTCTGGGAACTTTATTAAAGATTGACGACTTTACTTGCTCTTTGTCTAGGTCTAAGTATGCTAGAATATGTGTAGAGATCGATCTGAATAAACCTCTGAAGCAAGATTTTTGGGTTGGGGATGATGCTCATAGAGTGTTTGTTGTGGTTCTCTATGAGAAGTTGCCCACATTTTGTTATCACGTGGCTCGGTGGGGCATGGGTCGAACCCGAGTACTGAGTCACGGAGTTCAATGGAACAAAAGCCGCTCCCTCGCCACCCCTTACAGGGTTCACAGGTGAACCGAAAGGGAAGGAGGCGATGGTGGATTTGGATCCTATGAGCGATGGCTCGAGGCAGAGGACCCGACGGATGACCCTGACGAAGGTACGAACTATAACAATGAGTCGGAAGAGGCGTCCTTTGGTCCTTGGATGATTGTTTCCGGCGGCGAGGGCGTGGGGGAGGCAGCGGTGGTGCCGGAGGTGGTCTTGGTTCTTCGAGTATCACGTGCGGCGCATGCGGAAGCCCTGCGCCCTCAGCAGGTACACTCAGCGTCTCCTCGCTCTGGGTACAACCACTCGACACGTGGCAGCTTCTCCTCTCGAGGCAGGGGAGGTCACCTTGGAAGTCTCTTGCGTGCATCGGGCCCCACCCCTGATCAGGCGGCAGGTATTAATGGAGTTGACACATTTTTGCCTTCTAAAAACATGGGAACCATAATGGGTGGAGAATCCCACGTCCCGAGGGACAACGGGCCGCCCAATATGTCTCGACCGGGTGCTAGTTCCAAGCCTTTTGTGAGTTCCAATGCTAGGGTCGACCCACTGCGGGATCCCGTTGGCACACACGCACGCTTAGGACATCGAAGAGACATCTCGCGATCCTATTCTTTGGATCTCTTATCTCTTCACATGCCATGGTAGTGGAACAGGTCTCTGATGCTCTAAACCCACCCTCTTTGTCATTGAACTTTGATCTTCCCATGAGTAATTCTGATGGAGAGGAATCGGAGGGTGAGGATGAAGATAGTGAGATGTCTGATTACGAAGGACCGGAAGAACCGAGATGATTGTATGACATTGGATCAATTTCAGTCAGGACTTCGCAAGGAAACCCTTGTTCGTAGGGTACCTCAGCATCCGGAATCCATCTATAAGAAAGGTCGGATGGATCGTGGGGGTTGAGGCACTTTCGAGGTTTGGGTGCTTTCCCATTAAGAGGACTTTGTCCTTGTTCTTCTCTCGCTCTTCATGTTCTTAGTTCTGTTGTTTTTGGTGATCTCTTTTTATCCAATTTGTTTACATGTTTTTCACTAATATTACTAATATTATACATTGGAATTGCAGAGGCATCTCTAGTCGGGATACCTTCACTCGTATTAAATTTTTGATGAAGAAATTCAAGCCTCTCATCTTCTGTCTAGTGGAAACCAGAGCTGATAACGGTCGGCTTGATAAGTTCTGTTCAAAAATTGGCAAGTGTTGGGCCTGGGCCACCATTGTTGCAGAAGGTTACTCTGGCGGAATCATTGTGGCTTGGCAGAGGCATATTGGCAAAGTCACTCCTATTGTCCGATCCGAGGTTTGTTTTACACTTAGTAATTACTAAAGCTGCAGGGAATGAGTCTCGGATTATCTCTACTGTTACAACTCCAGCGCATGCAGGAGCAGTCTGACTGTTTGGTTTGAGCTCTCTGTCTTGCTTCTATTACTATCCTCGATTCTCATTGGTGACTTTAATGCGGTTGCTTCTCCTTCTGAATACCGGGGAGGATCTCCTATCTATTATCGTCGCAAGGCCCGAGTTTTCTCTGAATTTATAGCTATTAATAATCTTATGGAGGTTAACTGCGAGGTTCTAATTATACTTGGTGCAACAATCAATCGGCAATGCAAGGAAATGGGCCCGGCTTGATCATCTGTTTGATTAACCCCTTAAGTATTGATTCTTTTGGCTCTTATATTATTAAACACCTTCCTAGGCTTTTTTCTGACCATGCCCCTCTTCTTCTTACTCTTTCCCTCGTAGTGCCCCTCAAAAAAAAAATTTTTAGATTTGATAATTTTTGGCTTGAATACCTTGAATGTCATGATGTAGTTCGGGAAGCATGGTCTTTCATACCTCATTCTAATCCATTGCATGCTTTCACTCATCTACTATCTCGTGCTCGGACTAATCTTATTACTTGGAAGAATAGGGGTCCAGATTCTTTAGAGGCCGATGATCAATAAATTGGAATTGGAAATTCTGAAGTTTGAGGCGTTAGAAGGTTTAAATGGTAACTCAACTACTGTTGACAATGCTCTTTTTCCTCTTTATAATCGTCTTACTGCTTTGCACCGGCAAAATTCCACTAAGTGGGCTCAACGTGCAGACGAGTTGTGGGTTCTTGGGAGTGACATGAATACTAATTTTTCATAATTCTATTCGTTGTCGCAATCATGTTAACTCTATTCCTCTTATTACTAATGTTCTTTGGAGTTGTTATTCTTTGATCGAGAAGGCATAGAAAGAGTTACGTGACTTTTATAAGAACCTTTGGGCGATCCTCGGACGACTCGGTCATGGATATTTCTCGAGGCACTTCCTCCGATCTTCCCTCGATCTCGGTTGCGAAGGAGTGGTTCTCACAAAGGAGGTTACCAAACTTGAGGTATATCAGGCTCTTAAATCCCTCCCTTCCGGTAAGAGTCCTGGACCTGACGGCTTCAATTCTGAATTTTATTGTTTTTTCTGGAATGATGTTGGAGATTCTCTCTTTAATGCTATATCCTTTTTCTTTAACAATTCTATCATCCCTAATTCTTGGGGCGATACTTACATCACTCTCATTCCTAAAAACTAATCCTAAAAGCTGCTTTCGATTATCGTCCCATTTACGCTTTGCAATGTTTGCTACAAAATTATTTCAAAAATTTTAGCGAATCGGCTCAAAACTGTTCTGCCTCGGTTGATTGGTAGAGAACATTGTGGCTTTCTTGCTAATAGGAATCCTTTCGATAATATTGTTGCTCTTCAAGAAGTTGTGCATTCGATGGATCGAGAGTTGCATACCTCCCTAGGATGTTAGTGAAAGCCCGGATATAGAAAAGGCATATGATACAATGAGTTGGAATGCAATTCTTGCCACTCTTTATCGGATGAATTTTCCTAGCATTTGGATTACTTGGGTTGAAACATGCTTAAGAGTGCGCCTCCTTTTCATTGTTAATTAACAAGCAACCTACTGAGTGGTTTAATTCATCCAGAGGCCTTCGACAGGGCGACCCTCTCTCCTCTTATTTATTTATTCTTGTTGAGCTAAAAATTTAAGCGCTATTCTTAACTTTGCTATGCAATGAACATGATTCTCGGATTCAATTCCTCCCTCGGTAGAAATTTTAATCATCTTATGTATGCGGACGATTTAATTCTTATTACTTTAGCTTCTAGGGAAGGTGCCTGTAACATCAATTTATATGCATCTATATATGGTAAGCTCACGAGTCAACGTGTCAATAAATCTAAGTCGGGATATTTTCTTTCCTTCTAGATTTAACCCTAGACTCAAAAAGAGCATCCGTTTCTATTCTTGGGTATAAAAGCGGCGATTTTTCCTTTTTACGTATCTTGGGATGGTGATCTCTCCCAAGAGATTATTGCTTTCTAACTTTTCCAAGATGATTGCTAAAATTGAAAATATTCTTTCTTCTTGGAATCACTCCAAAATCTCAATGGCTGGTAAAGCAATCCTTATCAATTCTGTCTTGTTGTCCACCCCTGTGTACTATTTGTCTGTGTACCCAGTTCCTGATACAATCCTTGATGGAATCACTAAGGTTGCTAGATCTTTCTTCTGGTCAAAGAGTGGCAATCGAAAAGGCATGAACTCAGTTAGTTGGACAGATATTACACTTAAACGCACTGAGGGGGGTCTCTCGATCCGGAATTTGCGTGCATCTAAAATCTCTTTAATGGCTAAAAATGTTATTAGTTATCTTAATCATCATGATGCCATATGGGTGGACATTTTATATCATAAGTATGGGCAAGTGAACTTCTGGACTGACACTATTCCTGCGAACTGTTCTTGGTTTTTAGAGGTCTTTGGCATAATCGCGATATCATTAAACCTCAACTTTGGCTTCATCATTTTTTTATCCTAGCTGCTACTAATATAATGTTTGATTCTTGGTACTTTGAAATTCCTTTAGCTTTTTAAAGCCTACCTATCTCAATATGCATGTGGATTATGACCATTTGAATATGTCTGATTTGATTCGGATGATGGTTGGAATATCCCTTTGATGAGCTCCATCTTTGGGGAATTCTTGAACTTTGATTATCTGCATTTCAACCGAGTGTGCAATGGTGCTAATAACAAATAGGTCTGGTTCCCCAAGTCCAAAAATCACAAGCTGACCTCTATGGTTTATACCCATTTCAACAATTCGGTTGGTAACCATGATACTTGGAATGGTTGGGGCAACCTTTGGCGCTTGTCTGTTGCTCCCAGGCCTAAACACTTCATTTGGTTACTATTACATAATGGTATTAAAACATATGAGTATCTTTACAGGTTGAATCTGGGTGCTCAAACCTTTTGCAAATTCTGTAATCTTGACTTTGAAAATGCTGAGCACCTATTCAACTCTTGTCCCAAAACACAGATTGTTTGGCAACAGGTTAGTAATGCTATTGGTAAGCAAATTGTCTTTCATGAAGGGTTCTCAACTGGTAATTGGCTGTCTCCGGACCATCCTGAATATGACTTGAATGTTCAGTCCATAATTGGGGTGACTTCTTGGCTCATTTGGAAGACTCGATGTAACCTTATATTTCGTCAAGAATCTCCTGACTTTCAATCCATTCCTATCAGGGCAATTAATCATGTCAGGGAGTTCTCTCAATCTTCAAATTTTAATTCCAGCAAGCAACTCATACTTAGTAATTTTTCCATCAATGATGGGCCTTATCTTTTTGTGGCTTCTACGAGTCATAGAGAGGCTAATACTCATGGTGCTGGTTTTCATCTTACTAATGGTTACTCTCAGTTTGTGTGTGCAGGGTACTGTAATAATTTTGCAGAATCAACCCTTGAAGCTGAATCCTTAGCCCTTTTGATTGCACTTGGCAGACTCCATGCGTCTGATCTCCAAGTTAAAACGATCTTCATTGCTTGCTCTGAGCTCTTCAACATCATTAAACATGGCTGTGATCCTCAAGCTTGGCGATTGAACCCGTTAATTCTCAGCATCAACGATTATCTTTCGACTTTTGATCTCCCACGAGTGTGCATTATTCCGAAGGCCTGGATGAATGTTGCCAATAATCAGCGATCCATGGGAGTTAACTCTCATGCTCTCACTCTTTTCCATCGGTAAGGATCTACCGCTATGCTCATGAAAGCAAGTCCTCAAGTCCGGCATTAGTTTGTAATCTTTATTTTGTTTTATTGTGTGTTTGTTTTATTGTTTTGTTTGTGTTGTTTTTTCTGTTTTCTTTTGGCTTGGGTCTGTATCTTTTAAAACTCTTGTGTAATTTCTGTTTGTTATCAATAAAAATAGCTCTTAGAGCTCCTTCCCCATTTTTAATTCGTGAATACATGGCTTGAGAGTTTCAAATAAAAATATTTTTTTAAATATATCACCTAGACTATTAAATTTTTAATTAACTAATTGTACTATTTACCACTTTTCACTATAAAAAAAGATAGTAATTCTTTCTCTTTTTGAGTTTGTAGTTGAGTGATTAAATCTGTCACAATGGTTGAGATTAATGGTTTGTCCACATTATTAAAAAAAAAACTTATTTTACCATTTATTAATGGATTATCAAATGGTCTAAAATAAATATGTCATATATATATATATATATATATATATATATATATATATTTCATTTTCAGTTATAACTATTTATTAAACAAATATATATTTTAAAAATATTTTTAATATGTGTAACTATTTTATTTAGACTTTAAAAATACTCAAAGAAAAAAAAAATTCCAATTTTCACAATAGAAAGACAATAATTCTTTTATTAACCGAGAGGGATGAACAAATATTAGTTGAAATGAACAATTTGTTTGCCTCAAAAAAAAGAAAAAAAGAATAGCGCAAAGCATTTATGTGAGGAGAATAAAAAAATATTTTATAAATTAATTAAATGCAATAACTACACTTAAATGTAGGCGTTCTTAAACATAAAAAATATAATATCTCATTTGTGCTATTTCATTCATATTCCAAAGTGTTCACTTGTAAAGGTTTTCATATCTCAAATTATGTCTCTAAAATTAATTTATAAATATAATTTTATCAATCTATTTAAGAAGTGGATATACCACATGCATTAATAAAAAGGAAATATTGAAATACAATGAACAAAAGTCAGTCCACTAGACGTAGAACAAAAACAGAAGCGAGGAGGAACAACGGGTCTCCTCCGTAGAACCCAAAACAAACACCACCAGGCCTACACCTCTCTAATGTCCTAAGTCGCCTCAAGAGAAGGGGCGCCATCCACCCCCTTAGAGCAAAGTCTAAGGAACTCTAAACTGTGACGGACAACGGTGATGGAGTCCTCAAGCTTAACTCCCAAACCATCAGGAGCTGCAGAGAACCAAGAGAAAATCAGAAGGTCAGTTTTCAACAAGATAAAGAGCGGACTTGCACATTTAGCAGAGAAGATACAATCATTTCGCGCAAGTCAAATGGACCACACAAATGCATTAACCACCCTATCCAAAACACCCTAACCGAGGGGCGCAAAGCAGCTCTCCAATTACCCCACAGCTGAGACATCGATTGGGGAAGATTCAGTAATTAGAGAGCCCCACTCAAATGCGCCCATACTTCTAGAGGAAAACGACATTGAAGGAAAAGCTGATTAGAAGATTCGATCATCGAGTGACACGAAAGACACAAGTGTCGATCGACAACTTTGTTGCAATGGTGCTTAGCAAGGTTTTCCAAAGTGATAATCTTGTTCTTCCAAGCTAGCCAATTAAAAATATTGACCTTCCTCGGACATGGGCCTTTCAAAAAAAAATTTGGCAATAGGACAACGCAAACCCCCCTCATCGAGGAAACAATAGAATGATTTGACAGTGAAGGCTCCATTCATCGTTAGGTTCCACAGTTTTAGGTCCTTATTCATATTGGCAGATAGACTTAGGTCCGAAATGATCTGTGCAGTTCCGGGAGTCTCAGCAAAAGGCCGTTGAAACATCTGTCCTTCCAAAATAACGAGTCAGCGCCAGAGTGAACCTCAACAGTGACACAAGCTCTGAAAGTCGAAAGACACTTAGGCACCCCCGACCAAAAGAAGGAAACTCTCCCTCTTGGTCGCCTAGACAACTCTCCAATAAGATCAATATAATTGAATTACAGTACTTTCGCCCCACCTCAGTTCGTGCCAGAAACGAATTTCCACTTTCACTTTCCCAGCAAGGCCAAATTAAGTCCAGAATGCCCCAGCCCCCTTGCTCCTTAGAATGACAAATATTTTTCCAAGCCAAAAGCCTACAGCCCGCATGATCTATGTCAGGACCTGACTATAAAAAATCTCTTCTAATCCGATCAATGTCTTTAATTACCCACTTAGGAAGTCGAAATATTGACATCCAATACGTCGGCACCGTCGATAAAACAGAGTTAATCAAGGTAAGACGATCCCCAATAGATAGATATAACGAATTCCAAGAAGATAAATGCCCTCTCACTTTAGCGATCAAACCCTCCCAATCCTATTTCTGCAACCGCCTCCCCGAAATAGGGATGCCGAGATAATTAACTGGGAGAAGGCCTAACTCACAATTAAATGTTTTCGCGTGCTCTCATCGGGAAGCTGATTTAAATTGGTGGTGTATAGACATGTTTTAGAGAAATTTGTTTCCAACCTAGATAGCCCTTCGAACACCAAAAGAATCAGCTTGATAATTCTAAGGTCTTCCGCTCCACCCACAGTCAAAACTAGGAGATCATCCGCATAATGTAAATTTCATTTCCTACCAAACTCCCCCAGTGGTACTCCAATCAGAATATGCGAGTTTAGAGCATTATCAAACATAGTGCTGGCACATCCGACACTAGCACAAAGAGTAGCGGTGATAGAGGATCACCCTGTCTAAGACCTCTTTTGTATCTAACATAACCATTTGGAGACCCATTGACTAGAATAGAAGCTTTCAAAGTACTGAGGATATAGTGGATCCAACCTAGCCACCTGGAACCAAAACCCCTTTCCTGCAAAATCTCTAACAGAAAATCCCAATCAACCTAGTCAAAAGCTTTAGCGAAATCCACTTTGAGGATATGCCCGATCAATCTTCTTTTATGGATACTAAAAATTAGCTCTTCAGCCGTAGCAATATTATCAAGTATACATCTCCTCTTTAGAAAAGCAGACTGCTCATGGTCAACCAAAGAATCCATAACCGAGCTAAGACGAGACACCAAAATCTTGGAGTTGATTTTCAGAGAAGAATATATCAGACTGATGGGTCTATAGTCGCCTAGAGATGTCAGATTCGAGGCCTTTGGAATAAGGGCAATACATGCCCAATTAATCCTTTCCAAGTTCGCTTTCCCGTCATAAAAATCCTCACACAGTTTCATAACGTCCACCTTGACAACCTCCTAATAGGTTTTAAAGAATTGCAGAGGGAAGCCATCTGGCCCAGGAGCTTTCTCACCACCTAAGTCGAAGATCGCCCTTTTGATCTCCTCTAGAGAGAAAAGGTGTTCAAGATTATCACAATCAACCTTAACTTTGTTTTCCAGAAGTTTTCGCAAATCCACCTTGCAACGAAATGATCGCCTTGTTTATCAATCTATTTAAATACATTATTTTTTACTATAAATCAACAACCTCAGTAAACAAAAAGAAAAATAAATAAAATTAAAAAAATAAATATTTATAAAATTTATTCTAACTAGTATTTATATTACTGAAAAATTCTTATGTGCCTGCGTGTTACTTAGGAACCTTAATCAGGTGGCGGATGAGATCGCCAAATTTGCACTGAAAAATCCTTCCGTTTATTTTTTCCACAGAGGACTTGACCTTCCCAATTGGCTGGTGGAGACAGCAACTGCAAGTAACTTCAAATTTTAAGCTTTGCTGTTGTTTCTGTTATTCATTTTTCTTTTGGTTGTTTTATTTTTCCTTGTTTGCTCTTCCAAAAAAAAAAATTAAAACTGAATAATTTTTCTGTTAAGCTCTTCCAAGCAAAAATAAAAAACAATATAATAAAATAAAATGAGATGAATTGGATAATCCTTTCTTGTCATTCTGTGTTGAAGAGCTGCAATAGCACCGTAGAATTATAGTGGGTGAATTTCATTTGAAGCTCTTTTGGTTTTGAGACCGTGAAATTTCTTGAGGATTTTAAGAGAAGGTCGAACAGCATAGGAAAAGGAGGAGGAGGAGGCTTGCCAGAGGTTGAAGCCATAGTGCAGGGATTACAAGCTAAGCAAAGGTTAGAGATGATGCTGGTGCTGAAGAGAGGTATATAATCAAGTCTATTTATTTATAGTGGGTACGGTGGACTTTTTTGTAATTCTGAAAAATATCGTGCAAGTACATCAAAAATGATAAAGATATCGTGTAATTCTAAATTTTTTAGGGGTATACTTGTAAAAACGAACTCCACAAAATAACAAAACTAGTTTTTTTTTTTTTTGAAAAGGTGGATAAACCACTTCAATTAAAAATAAAAGCAGACGAATCAGATGGACCTCCAAAAAAGTCGAAGGCACTAAAAAGCATCAAAGCACCGTAAGTGACAACATGCTCAAAAACTAAGAGATTAGTTCGTATCCAGAGAAGTGCCTCCTCGGCATACGAACTCCCTTCGTAGCAATGAAAGTTGGGCCAAGAAAATCCAACTATAACAGGTGGTCAGCAAGGAATCAACCAACTTCACTTTAAAAACCTTCAACTAAAACAAACCCCAAAATCACCCCAGTTAAAATAGAATGCGAAGGCCCGCAATCCGGCCCGAAAATTGAGAACCACAAGGTCATCACAGCTCGGTTCCCGATCGAGCCCACCTAAACCATTGCAGCTCAACTTTTTGGCTCAATACAAGGACCACAATACCACCCAACAATGAGTTACTCGGGGCACTTAGCAAACAACTCACTTTTTTTGGCCCCACTTAAAAACCCACCCCACCAATCAACAGCCCAGAAGTACAAAAGGAGGAACAAATCCCTAACGTACATGCCAACCAAACGCCCGATTTGTGCATGGCCGCCACGTGTCCGTCAACAACATCAAAACTCATAAGACTTGGATACGTATCCAAGTCTTCATCAGCGTCTAGGGAAACGCTCTGCATCATCGGATGGCGAGCAAACTCCGAATCGACACGTCGTGGTCTCAAGCCACGCATTGAGGGGACAATGCAACGCATATGATGATCATGCTCGGGAGACCGGTCCTCAGCCCGTCCAAGAGCACAATGTTGAACAATAGAGGGACTAGCGGTCCG
Source organism: Dioscorea cayenensis subsp. rotundata (assembly GCF_009730915.1). Classification (NCBI taxonomy): domain Eukaryota; kingdom Viridiplantae; phylum Streptophyta; class Magnoliopsida; order Dioscoreales; family Dioscoreaceae; genus Dioscorea; species Dioscorea cayenensis. The sequence goes on along the minus strand of NC_052472.1, from coordinate 19,074,922 downwards.
TCGAATTGGAGTCGTAATACATGACAGAGCTTTTACTTCACCGCCGTGGGAGCATGGCTCGACCACCGCGGTGAAAGTCGCCCTTCATTTTTTTCACAACCCCAACAACCTTTCCTTGGACCCCAGCCGCGCGTTGCGGACGATCGACGACATGCAACCATCCTCCAACGGGAGTTCCACTCCACCGTCGGTCGTCGATCGTTAACGTGAGAGTTTAACTCCACCGCGTGTGTCTTCTCTTCAAAGTGAGAAATGGACGTCAGCCTTCTCTCCTCATAACGGATCGAGATCGCCATCTTAAGACTTACCGACGAGACCCCACACTCCAAGGCAAACACCCAAGCAATCTCCTCAACACCTTGCTGATCGCCATATTTCCCTGCAAAAGAGACATGCGAGCCCACCAGATGGCCCAACCACTGCTCGCCATGATGCCCACTCGATCCATGCAAAATGCTATCTTTATTACGTACTAACCAACCATGCTCCACAAACCGAGCCTCCTCTTGACCCCCCATCACTCCCCAAGCTCCGAAGACACCATCATTCCCACACACGGCCGCCCACGGGCTTAGCTGCGAGACACCATCACCAGCGTGGGAGCCAAGCTCTACCACAGCAGGATAATCTTCCGTTAGACTAACTTGCCTACCAGTATGGGAGCAAGGCTCAACCAAAGCCGGGCAAGCATCCTTCTTAGCCACATCACCAACAAGTCGAGCACTTCCAAGACTTCCACGGAGGCGACGCTCGGCCATTGTTGGTCATTCATCCAATGGGATACCTTGGTCACCATGGGAGCAAGGCTCTACAACTGCCAGCGACTCACCGGAATAGATTCCCAATCCAACCTCAGTCGGTATCTCACTCAACAACCCCTCTTTGTCTCCAAGCATCTGGTCCAAGAACTCTGAAAACACACCAACGTCTTCCTCCTCGTCATCAAAGGACCGAAAGTCTTTCTCATTCTCCTCACAAAGAGGAGGGGAGTAACAGACTGGCACATAGACCGGCCGGCCATTGGGGTCGAAGGTGAGGCGAACATCTTCGTCCATTCCTGTGGGACTCTCAACACGGTACTTTTTCCATTAAGAGAAACTTGCAGTTTTTTGAGTTCCACACTGGCACTATTGATGCGAGTGACCCGAAAGAAACGACTTACATATTTATTTTGTTATTTTAGAGATTTTTGTTCATAAATTTCAAGGAATTTGTCTTACTAGTGTGATTTTGTTGAGTTGAATTTGGGTTTAGTTGATTTGGATTTTAGGATGAACCGGATTGATTTCGAGGAGGTGAGGATTGATCTTGCCAAGGCCCAACAACGAAGTCCCGAATTCAGAGGTCTTTCATTGTGAAATCCTTTTTTTCTTTTTTTCTCTAAATTCTTAAGTTGATATTTTTAATTTTTTTGAGATGCTTGTAGAAAACGTGATAGTTGATTGAAAAGTATCTAAATTTGTGGAATTGGATCCTACTTGTTTTCCTATTAAAAAAAAAAGATCAAATTTTTGTCTTGTTTTCAGGAAAATATTTTTTGTTGATTGTGCTGTGCTATTGCAGAAATAAATCCGATGAGACAAGTTCCAGCTATTGTTGATGGAAGGTTTAAGCTGTTTGAGAGGTAATTCCAAGTTTTTTTTTATTTTTTGTTGCCTTTTGTTTGTTCCATCTAATTGAAAGTTAAAGCTTTCATAGCAATCCATTTATGATTTCACTAATAGTCATAAGGAAGGGAAAGAATATTGTGTTCATTTCTTGAAGTTTCTTTCTTATTTTGGCTATCACACTGATTTATTTCAGCAGAGGATTTTTTTCTTCCTGCTTTGCTAGTTTTATGCTGACTTTAGTATTCCTTATATTTTTATTGTTTTATGGGCAGCCATGCAATTTTCTGGTATCTCACTTGTTCATTCCCAGGAGTTCTGGACCACTGGCATTTTGCATTTGAGATGTGATTGTCTTTATTGGTTCTTTTTCATCTTTTTGTTTAAAGATAATTGTAATAATTATGTTTGCAAGCTTGCAATCTATGAAACTTGATATTGATACAAAAATTGATTTTAATGGCATTCACGGCAAGGGCTAGAATATGATCTTACATGAATCTGGATGTCTTGTAGATTTAGCTATGGAAATAGCCCCTATCTTTGGAATTTTCATGATCAAATTAATAATGTTTTAATGATTTATGTGGTCATCAATGTCTCCTGCCATGGCCTCTTGTATAAAATTCTGATTGGTTAATATGGTGAAATGAGCAAGGGAAGAAATCTGGGTGATCCCTTTCTGATAAGTGCTGAATTGGAGCACCAAGCCAGAGAGTGACATGTTTCTAAGCATTCTTGTTGGGTAATTTTTTTTTATAAAGGGTGATTTTTGGCCTCACTAGTATAACACATTCATTTTTATCATTTCTTTGTCTTTTGGAGCTTCTGAGCGTATTTAATGGATATTTGTAACCTTGTTGTAATTAGGTATCCTGCCGATGTTTCTGACAGAGCAAGAATTGAGGCAATCTTGTATTGGCATCATTCAAACCTACGGCGTGGTTTAGGTACTAGAATATTTCAGTAATATTTAATTAACAACCTGTGCATTTGGTACTTCTTTCTTGTTCACTTCCATGTATATCATGGACAAGCTTAAAAGCAGTTAAGTAGACATTCAATCCTCTCTTGAAGTATAATTTAAACCTCAAGATCTCAGTTTCTGTTTTCAAGCATTCAACTTTTACTGCTGAAATGGAGAAAACCTATGAAACTTACATATACTTTTGATCACAAATATCAGTTAGCTGCTATATTTTCTAAACAAATCATCATTATGTGCTTCACGTTGAATACAGTTGTATGTATTAAGCATCTGTATGCATATGCTATTTGACAATGGATTTGTAACATTAGCAAAGTTATTATGCTATTATGATGTCTTCTTCTATGAATCATGTTATATATGATTTCAATGCACATCCATGATGGCAGTTTTTATATTTATTGTTAATTAAATTCATGCTCCTCCAATTATTTTATAAAAAAAAAAACCCCATTTAAAGGTCGGTAATGTCATCTTAAAAGGGCTTATAAGATCCACTGTCTTCCTATGCAGCCTCCCTTGTTTTTAACAGTGTATTGGCACCAATATTTGGTCTTCCATTGAATATGAAAGCAGCAAAGGAAGCAGAGAAAATTCTGGACTCATCTCTCTCAAAAATCGAAAGCATTTGGCTTAAAGGAAACTCTAAATTCTTGTTGGGAAATTTTCAACCCTCTATTGCAGACCTCAGCCTTGTTTGCGAGATAATGCAATTGGAGGTTAGTTTATCAAATATAATAATATCAAGCATTCATTTATTGTTATGACATTCCTAAGATTATTCAGCATGAGTTCCTTGATGTTGTTATGAGATTACTGAAATTACTTTTATCCACCTCCGTATCAATTGAGCCTTATTATACTTTTTCTTTGTTTTGTTTGATGTTACAATTTATTTTGAGAATCAATTTCAAACTTCAAATTCCCATTCAATATAATTTTTAAAAAATTTGATGAGTGCTGTCGTACTGGGACTATTTATTAAATTATTTGCTTTTTATTCTTCGTGTAGCTTTTGGACAAAAAGGATTGGGAGAGAGTATTAAATCCTCGTAAAAAGATCCTACAATGGATCTAAAATGTTAAAGCTGCAACGAATCCTCATTTTGAAGTACATGCAGTAGTGTACATAGTAAAAGCAAAATTGCACAATAACCCATCATCAATGAGAGGTCAGTCTATAAAGCAAGATTGTTAGATCTGGACTAGCCCAGTCAGTCCGATCGAAAAAACCGGAATCATCCATGCCCTTAAACTTGGGTTTCAACTGACCTGTAGCAGTGATGTTTGTGAGATCTAGGTCTCAGTTCGAGTGGGAAGAAGATGACTAAATGCTCATACTTTGATTACAATTAAAAAGGGAATGAAGATTAAGAAAAAAAATCAATTTAAAAAAGAGAGATAGTGGTCATGTAAGTCCCGAGATGCATGTCCACTCGGGACTCACATATATCGTATACATTTGAGATTTTTTTTTTTTTAAATATTTATAGTTTTAAGAAGTTAAGAGTGATATATAAAATTAAAATTTTAAATATTAAATTTAATTAATTATGCTTTTTTTAGTTATGAAAAATAGTGATTATATTATTATATATATTAATTATTATAATATATTTTAATATTTTATTATTGACTCGATTCCACCTGGTCAAACCTATAGATTCCTAATTCATGGTCTTGGCCGAGTCAATGCTCGGACCGAGTTTGACAACTTTGCTATAAAATCTGGCCCAAAATTCAAACTGTAACCAAAGCTTTGATAATAATCAATGGATCATCTTCCTAAAATGTAACATAAATAACAATATGGTGTTAGTATTGCATGACCGAACTTCTTTTGGATGAAAAATGAATGATTTGTGATATTTAGTTCATGAAGTTAGTGTTGCATCCAGTAATAAAGTTTGTCATATAAACTATAAAGCTTGTGGGTTACCATGGAGCTAACTCGTTTGATATGAAGTATGCTTCTTATGACATGCTTTGATTGATGAAACTCTTTGTTCAGTATCATTTAGTTATGCATTAGCTTTGATGATAAACAGGTTGATGAGAATGTGCTTTCGTTTCAATTAATTTGCAATTAATGATTCAAATTTATATTATGGCTGTACCAATACAGAGTCTATGAAGCATTTAGTTGTCGTTTTGGTAGTTATAATTGTATTAACACTGAAAACTGTGTTAGAGTAACTATTAACCTGCCATTTTGATGTGAGTAACTATTAACCTGCCATTTTGAAGTCATGCTTTAGCCAACTCATCCAACATTTGGTGCTAGTTTAATTATAATCTTATATATATATAACTAGTGGACATTAATTAATTATTTTTTTTTTTTTGTATTTTGTGCATGCAATAAAGGCCCAACAAACACTTAATGTTATGTAAAGACACATTGAACTTAACAAATTCTCAATTGTCATTATTAACCATGAGTTTACATAAACGATTGAAGGCGTGCGTTATTAGCGTCATCTCAATAGTAAGAAATATATACAAACATAATGAGATTAGTGAAATTAGTAACATAAATAAACATAATAAGGAGATTCCACTTATAAACTTAAATATAAATTTTAATATTTTTGAATAAATAGAAATAAAATATATATAAATGTAAGTAAGTGTTGGGCATCATCATCTTATTATGTTCTTTATCTTTGTAATGTTATCTCTAAAATCTTAAACCATAATCCTATTTGGTTTCCATAACAAGGTGGTTATATAAGTATAATTAGTTCTACAACAATTTTATGTATTTCTTTTCATATAACCTCTAAAATCTTAAACATATTATTAAGTTAAAGTCATAATACTCAATTTTGATTAATAAATAATTAAATTAAAATTTTAATAGATTAATAAAAAAGTTTTTTCCTACAACATATATAGTTTATAAAAACAAAATTTTTAACTATAAATTTTTATAAATCTTCATATTTAACAATATATTTTAATGAAAAAATTTTAATTAGGAAAAAATATCAATTATAAGTTTATATTAACAATTGGCATACTATTAATATTTTAAAATTTGTTAGATTTATCATTTCTATATTTAACTATTTTATAATATAAAAATAAAATTTTCATTTAGTAAAATTTCTTCGCTCCTAGCGTCCAATGTTTCTCTTTAATTAAGTTAATGGTTCTCTAATATATTTAAAGAGTAATGCTATATAGAGCGTAAAGCAACTCATACGAACCGCACCATCACAGCCGATGTGGTTGGTGGCGGTAACAAATAATTTTTATATATTTAATTTAAAAAAATTGATAAAGTAAAAGAACCTTTTCTCTCTCTCGCGCGTGTGGCTCTCTCTCTCTCTCGTTTGTGTCTAAGCTCCCGGCCGGCGCTTGGGACGCTCGACGCGACTTCCTTCCCACACTCTCAGCTCAGCTTCCCTCTCCCGCTCCAGGCCCCCATCTAGGCCGCTAATCTCGGTTCCCTCTCTATTGTGCCCTCGATCCCAACAGCTGCTCCCTTTCTCGGGTTCGACCCCGTCCCGACCACCTTCACTCTTCCTCTCACGGCCCCCATCTCAGCGCACGCTTCCCTCCCCCACTCCGGCCCCGTTCAGGCCCGCATTGCTTCCTCCCGCTCCAGGTCCTGTTCCGGCTAGTCGACTTTCCCTCCCAGCTCTCGGCACTTTGCTATCAAAAGGTATGATTTATTTCATGTTTTGTAATGATTTTTTTGAGTTATTTAGTATTTTTGTTTGCTTTATGGTGGATTTATGGTGATGGAGGATAATTTCTTAGCAATGTATTTGATTATAAACCAAAGATTTGTTTCATGTTTTCTAATTTTTGGAGTTATTTAGGATATGGAGGGATTATTTAGAATTATAAACCAAAAGATTTCATGAAGTTGTTAGGAATTATCTGGATTATTTTTGTTTGTTCGCAATTAATATATCTGAATTATTTTTGGAGTTATTTAGGCATTATCTGGATTTTTGTTTTTGTATGATTTTTGGAGTTGTTGGGATTATAAACATTGCTTTGTTTCATGTTTTCTAAATATTTATCTAATTTGTGTTTAGACATATACCTAAAGTAAGAACATGGAAGAAGTGGTACTTGGGTGTTATAAGCAAGGAAGAGATAATGTAGAAGTTGGATGTTCAAGTTTTGAAATACATGCCAAAGAAAAACCGATGAATTTGGATTTAGTTGAAAATATTGTGCCAGAGGCCGGTATGATGCTTGATTATGAAAAATAAGTTTATAAATTGTATGTCTAGTATGCGCGGCGTGAAGGGGTTTGACATCACCAGCACGAGATTAGGTGATGATGGAAAATTGAAATATTACACGCTAGCATGTTCAAGAGGTAGCAAGCGAATATCTACTTCACTCCTTCCAACCTAAGACTATCCACCAAAAGTAAATTGTCCGGCAAAAAATTAATGTCAAATGATGGACGATTACCATTTCTAGTGTTAATTTGGAGCATAATCCATGCACTTAGCCTCAAAAACTTCGTTTCAAAAGTGCAATAAAAATTGATGCATTATGTCAAAAGAAGGCTTGAATTAAAATGACCAAGCGGGGATAAGCCTAAACAAAGAAAATTTTCATTCATTAGCGTTTGAAAAGTAGGGGTTATGAAAATTTAACATACACTTAAATAGGTGCTGTGGGAATTATATTATTACGAAAGTAAGAGCAATGTGGGATGGTGTTTAAGGAGATGCCATGGCGCTTGAAAGCTGTACTACTAGCATGTGACAAAAGAAACACAATTTTCAATTTTGATTGACATGGATGAGGAAAGATTGTTTGAGAAATGTCTCCTCTAGTGGGCGGATCACGAAGGGTCTATAGCGAGCTTATAAAAGCTGTAGTGATGTAATTTTCTATTTGATACAACCTACTTGATGAGGAATATAAGTATGACGTGCGTTTAACTTTGGTTTGTCGGGTATAAATCGTCGTGGGCGGATGGTATTGTTTGGAGTTAAGCTGACTTATGAGAGAAGATACAGACATATGTTTTGGCTCTTCAAAACTTGGATTTGAGTGTATGTCGAGGCAAGGCTCCTAGAAACAATTATTACAGACTGGTGTATGTAGCTATTCGAGGGAGTGCGCGATTAGATTGGTCCAAATTCACATCTGCAGGCTTTGCCTTTGGCATACATGAACAAGGTTACGAGAGCTTTGGAGGTTTAAATGAATAGCGATCGAAAGATTTTGAAATGCATCACGTATGAAGCCGGTGGATACCTAAGAGGTTTTAGAGAACACATACTTGAAGATGATGGCCAGATATAACGTTAGAAAAATGAATGACTGAATTCTGGCCATTCAAAATTCAGAGTGTTGGGCTCCTATGTGTTAAAAGGCATATTTTGAGAGTCGGAATGTCTCTCGCTCAAAGAAGTGAAAAGCGTAAATATGAATGATGGTTATATGTGGTAGGCAAACTTCGCACCAAAGCGATTTCGTTGAGCAATATGATAATGCGCTTGAAAAGCGAAGATTGAGAAGGAGAACAAAGAGAGAGCTGATTTTGCATCTCATTTAACTTCGTGTTTTTCCAAGTGAGCGCAGTGATTGTGGCTCGACTGACTACAAAAGACATACAGATGATAGAAATTTTGGGTGTTCAAGATGAGTTCGTAGAATGATGCTTGTTGCAATCTCTCTCTGGTTTACATGGGGCGATACGCTCATTTTAGGGTGTCCGGCGTTGTCGAAAGGAAGGTGCATTTAAAGCAGAGTGGTATACAATGTTTACACTTGACGAAGAGACATTTAGACGTCGTATCACTGTCGGTTGTTTTGAGTTGGGGAAGTTATTTGTAAGCACATTTGCTCGGGTGCTTATTGAGAAAGAATGTGAAAGACATTCGCTTCTAGGTATATTTACCCGCGATGGAGGGAAGGACATCAGACGCGTGCATTCCTTATGCTACAAAAGCTAGTTTATGATCCCCACAAACCCGTGAGGAGAAACTACGGTATAATAAATTGTGCACTCTCCATTTCTTGCTATAGCCCGCGAGCTTTGGGCGGAGTCGAAATGACAAATACATCTTCTTGATGAAAGCCTATGTGCAGATGAGAGCCCGATTGAGAAGTTGATGGATCAGCACAGCAATGCGAGGAAAGGTTTTACGCCACCTATGTTTGTCGAAAGGCGACTAATGTGTACACCAAAATGGTACCTGCTCGGCCGAAGGTGCTTGAGTAAAGGGTCGTGCACCATCAGAAAAGTCAAAAGTTGATGAGATAATCACGCGAGAAAAGGTATTTTTATGTAGTGATGCTCATGTCATTCATTACTTTGCTAGATACGATTGACTAGTGTATAACATCAATGTTATTATTGGCAGAAGCCACAAACAAAGGGAGATGCATCGGCTCAAAATTTACACAAAGATGATCATTGAACCACACGAAGGCAGTGGTGAATGCTCTTGTAATTGTCGTGATGTCCAAATTACGTATTTCAATCATGTAATTTCAAATAATGATTTGTTGGACTATAATCTCTTTTCTTAAGTGAATTCAAATTCTATATCGATCAATCTGGACATGCATCATAGTTCTTTTTTAGGTTTTACAAGCCAGTGCAATGATATCTGATTATGGTGAGTTGCAAGACATACGTATTTTTTATTCAATAGCGGTGATTAAGACCATTGGTGATATGAAGTTGTGATGTATTATCCATTTCAATTTTTCAAGGAATCGTGTTGTGATGCAAGTTGTATATAGCGCAAGGTTTAATTTTTTGTGTTATTCATGTTCATGTTCGTGGAGGAAAATAGAAATCTTGTGTTTCAAGTTCAATAATTATAAGTACGGATTTTTGTGTTTGTGTTGCTTATGTTTGATGAAAAGATGAAAGCAAGGCATATATGTTGTTTAATTTTGTAGTAAGGGAAAATGTCATGATGTTGTCTTTGTTTGGAAATGGTTTTCTATTTGTTTTTTATTTTCTTTTTTGTTTAATTTATTTTGCTCCACAGTCTGAGTATGTTTTGCTCTAAGACATATAATGCTCTCTAATCTAGTATATGCTGTTTGCTCATATAATGCTCACAAGACATATGATTATGTTCTTGGGTACCAGAGCAGTCATGGCTACCTGCTATCACTAGAGTTTCTCCTGAGAATTTTTATGTCCCTGCTAAGAGGAAGGAGTAACTTAGTGACAGAAAAAGAATAATCAAACAAGCTTCTGTAGTTAAACAAGGGAGGTATTAGGAATTATCCATTCTAAAAAAAAAAAACTTCCTTATTGTGTGAAGTTACACATGCATATGGAAAATGGGTGAACCACAATTGCGGAGATACATAGAGTTCGTTCCCAAAATTGTATCACATTGCAGTTCCTTACAAGTACTGCTAAATGTTGCTTGTATCTTCCTCCTTTGTTGGTTCTTCCTGAAGCTTTGTTTTCTAGTACTCCTTAAGCGGAGCCCCAAATGTTGCTTTGCCAGGGGCCACCCCAGTCCTACAGGTCACTGCTTTTAATGTCTTTGATTAGTCATGGTAAAAGGTATTATAAACAATTTGGCAACAACCTGGCCCACTATATGAGGCCATAACTAAAGGATTACAATTTACAAACCAGTAGCATTGATCAAAGGCATCAAAAAGCAATATCAAATGAACAAAATGCGTTTGTTTTTATTGAAATGCTTGTCCAACAACAATAAAAATGTTAAAAATAATAAACTACTGAATATCAATCATAAAAACTGAATTTTGATATTTGTTATACAAGCCTGTGTACATTCCCTAAAGTACCCTCCACTAAAATTTCTTTATAAACATCAAGGACAATATACCAAAAAAATCACTTTGCAAACATTTAATTCACACAAAAAAAAATTAGATGATGATTGTAACAACCAGCGAACGAGAAATTGAAGCATAAGAGATGGCTTTTCTTAATAAAATACGATAGAAGCCAATCCAAGTTTCTGTTTGGAGACAAACAGAGGCAATAGTAATAACAGTAACCAATAATATTATGCTGAAGAACAGTTGCAACACAGGAAACTAAAACCTACATCCTAAGAGCAACTAAGAAGAACAAAAAATCACAGAGAAAACAAAACTTCTCACCATCAATTAAATTAGAATAAAAATATAAGCGCATAATAAAAATATATTTTTCAAACCAAGTCATCCTTTTCAAAGAGTTGCTTATGTTGCACCACTAATAATTCATGTTGTGCTACCTGCAAGATTATTATAATGGAATAAGATACTTTATGTGCACAAACTTCTTCAAACTGATGGCAGTACTTAGTTTTGCATCTTTAATAGCAGATATATACATATACACTTGAACATCAAACACAATAATAAAAGTAGAGTTAGTCACTAGCATTGAATTATCAACCAACCATCTACACTTTAGATGCAGGATCAGAAGAACACAACTAAGGCTCAAATCAGTAGAAATTTATTTCAAGATAGAGAGGAACAGACTTTTATTAGGACAAAGCTTAATATGATCAATGTAACAGTAAAATAACAGTAAAATAGCATAATATCAAGTAAGTAACACAAGCACAAACCATGAACATGTATCCTGAGCAGGAATATTTCAGATAAATCAGTGGCTAGTCGTGAATAGCATTGCAACAATCTGCAAAAAAACCAATGGTTTCTCCAAATAACCGTATATTTCTCCATGAAGACTTGTTTTTCTTTTGATAATTTCTTCATACAACTGTTCTGCTCTAATTGATATTTCTTACAGTTGATTATCAATTTGCAGAAAAGGTAAAACCTTTGAATTCCTACATTGAAATAAAAAAAAAAGAACATTTTAATTCTGTCATTTTTTATCCCAACATATATATATATATATATATATGTGCACATATATTATTAACTTTGTAATAGTAATCTAATCAAAATGGCAGCATTTAATCATTAAGCTACTCTAAAGTTTGTACATCATCTTCTTAAATGACACAGCTACAAAAGTGCACTACGAGTGACCCAGATCTTCAGAACCATGGGTTAAATATCAGATAATTTAGCAATCATGCAAATCAAATATGACAGAGGTATCACATTACAATAAGCTTTCCCGAATAAAGATAAACATGGAGCATGTCACTTCCTAATAGAACATAATAACCGCATATTCCTAACATATATTTATAATAACATCATAACCACATATAGAATTTGTGAATTAGCTAATTAAAACAATGAGCCCGTGGTTTACAATGACCAGTTTCCCTTGTATAGAGATGACTATGAATAGCAAGGCCATCTATATCAAAATTAGAATAATGAAGTAAACAAGTGTTGTCACAATGTTTTATCACAATGTTCAGATGTACAATATGTTTAATAAAAATTAAAGAGATAGATCACAATGTTTATCCTGATATTTCAAAGAAAAGAAAATGATTAACAATTTATCACAATGTTTCATTTACCCTGAAATATGTAAAAAGTGCATACCTGCTCCTGCATACTAACAATTTTTGCGTTCCCAAATGCTTCAAGAGCCCCGATGAACCCGAATTTAAGACAAGAAAAATTCAGAGAGAATGAACATCATAGGCTCAGATCTTGCTCTCAAACCTTTCACATTGATAAATCAGAGTGCAACTAAAAGTTACCCACGCTACCAATCTCCATACTCTTTTTATAGGGCAAATCATCATGGCCACAAGAACATCTAAAAGAGTAATGCTATATAGAGCGAACCAGTCACATGAACCAGCAACACCACATGATAAATCTCACATGTTTTATCTTATTTGCACATATCTAATGCATGTAGAAGATCTGAATCATTGACGATTTGGTATAATATCCGAGGTGGTCATACTTTTTCTCTCTGCTTGGCTTTTGGTCCCTCTACTCAAAATGCTCCTAACTAGTCCATCTACTCTTAAAAATGGTTCTACTTAGTCCCTTCTACTCTAAAATGGGCCAATTAGTGACTATATTTTCAAGAATGAGGCCCAGATGGGAAGAATTGAGATAGAGGGACTAAGTTAAGTCATTTTCGAAATAGATGAATTGTGGGAGGCGTTTCGGAGTAGAGGACAAAAGAGAAAAGTAGAGGGACGGTCGTGTATTATAAATCGTCAATGATTGGATCTTCTACATACATTAGATTTGTGCAAAGAGATAAAAACATGTAAGTTATCATGTGGTGTTTGGATGATGTTACACTATTCACGATCACAAAGAAGCGGGTTGGAAAAAGCAAATGAGGGAACAAGATATGACCTAAAAAGCCAGAAAGTACCAAGTGCATCAAATGAGAGGAAGCTCATATGATCCGATTGAAATTGAACCAAGTCATAAATAAAATACAACGGTAGAGGTTGAAGATGGTCGGATGCAGAGGACTGATGATGAGGATAGTGTCGCTCAAGGAGTTGATGAAGATATGGAGGTTGAAAGTGAAAAAAGTTATCATTCTCTCTATAATAGAGTGACTCCGATGATGAAAAGCATTCATGTCGTTCAGTGAACAAAAGTGGGAAAAAAATGGCTACTAAAAATTGGGTTGCAGATAGAGTTATTGAGTGGCTGCGGAAATGAGGGTGAAACAATACGTAACTG
>NC_052472.1:18976949-19060752 GCF_009730915.1 Dioscorea cayenensis subsp. rotundata | reverse complement strand
CAACTAGCAGATGTGCTTGCAAAGTTCTGCCTTCTAATAATCAGTTTTCAGTCGTCTGAGTGGGCGTCTTTGGATCCATTAATCTTCTTGATCCCAGCTTGAGGGGAGTATTGGAGGTTATGTAAATAATTGATTGTTTCTCAGATTAGTGATGCTTTATATATGGTGATTACTAAATTAGTGATGTTATGTATGGTAGTTGCTATATATATATACTAGGCTAAATTAGTGTGAAGTAGGTTACAACTAATTGCCTATAAGTTATCTTGTATACTGTACAATGATGATATGAAATACCTCCATTTTACTTCCAAAAGCTTTTTTCTTCATTTTCCATTCTCTATGGATGTTGATAAGTCTAACCCAAGTCAACTAATCGCGGCCATTTCACTTCACTTGAGGCGTCGAAATTTCAGCTTGTGTCATTCGCGCTATCCCGGCTTTAACTTTACTTTTCTAGACAAGCATGATGTCGTAGGGTTTTTGGAGAGGAATTTGATGATGCTGCTACCATGATGCTGCTCCTTGGCGTAGAAGCGCCGATAACGCCGTCTACTTAAAGTCAGTAGACGCCGCATCAACAATATCCACGCCGCCATATTATGGGCTTTAGGCATAATTAAATTGCGTAATAGGTGACCGAGTTGACATTGTTGATGATGTGGTACGTGCACATTACTAGTGAGCCCATCGCCCACGTACATTAACGACACAGGCCATTCTAGTAGCGTCGCTTATCAAATCCCTCCTCAAAAATCTCTTTTATACCCACTCTACGAAAACAAATCGAAAACTGGGTAAACTGAAACTAATACGAAATCAGTTTCGATCTGCCAGTGAAAATTCAACCATGTAAATAGCACTCCACTCAAGACTACCCGACAAATCCACTCTCTCAATAGATATAGTAATTTTTTGTTTTGTTGTATTCTCTGGTTTTTTTGTTTATTGTTGTCTCCAATTGTATTTTTTTTTTTCATTTTTATCAAATTTATTGTTGATTTTTTTCTTTTTAAAATCTGTTTGGAAATTTCATATGTAAAAAAATTCTTGGAAATTTTATATATACTAACTCTTGTCAACTTTCGTGTTGAGTCAACTAATTAATTATCTACCACTTTATCACTTGCGGGTGAAGTCCAGATCAATTAGTCTCAACCGTATTTATCTTTGATTTTCTGTACTAAAGGAAAGCGTAAAAGGATCATGTAGGCATGGTAGAACGCATCAATTACAATGTGTCTTTAACAACTTTTATAGTATTTATGTCATATGCAACGAGCTAACATGTAGGGCAATTAAAGGCCTCGTATATGTAGATGATATGCTCGACGATAATAACCTACATAACGATAAATCTTTTTATCTCGACAGCCTAAAAAGTGAAAGCATGTGACTTACTGGCGCAATAGATTCTTGTGAACGTTTGAATAAACATTAATGTATAGTACTTGCAGCATCACAAAGAATTCGACTTTGCGCCCTCACTCTCCTATCATGCGTCGTAATTTCTCACTACATTATTTAAATGGTTGTCTATTTTAATGGACAAAATATTTCACATACTACTTAAGATACCAAAACTTTCATGAAGTTTAAAATTCTGCATATTCCACCAAATTTCTGGAAAATGTAAATCAGATTCGTTACATGTAGCATCAGCGTACGTGTTGTCGCAGGTCCAGTGCTGTTGAAATTACTAATGACTCAATTAGACGCCTCCAACACCCCAACACAGTCTCTTGCCTGTCTAGCAAGACTAATCTACTACAGTCACCATGCTCCCCACCTATGTTATTAATTGAATATGCACTCAACATCCCATAATAACTCATAGTACTCAGAAGAAATTTTGGCATAATTTATTAAAATTTCCAGCATGCAGATTGAGTCTAAGTCATCAACCTAGCCTATCCGAAGCTATCCGACAAACATAAAACGCATATTTTTCCATGTGATCAATATACTCTTATTGAATTTACATGCAGATTTTAGAACCAGTAGATAACTTTTATTAAATTTCCATACAAAAACTGATCGAGTCAGGTCAACAAATCAACCCAGCATATCTGACAAACATAAAACGCAGGCTCTAGTGCTAAAAGAAAAATCTCATGGATTACTATATTTATTGGCGTATGTGCATAGAATCCCTGTTTATTAAATCTGCTTACACATTGTATGCATTCTTTGCATCCACTCACTTTTCTCAAAGATATTTGTGTGCAGTTCATCTCTTTGATCTGGATGGCTGGTCTCTCATTGTCTGTTTTGTTTGTTATCCTTGTTGTCTCAGCATTTCCTCAGCTTGCTATGTCCGCCGAGCATAAGCTTTCGTATTGAAACTGAAAGGATAGCCCTTCTGTGCATCAAAAGCAGGCATTCAGCGGAGTAACAACCAAAGCTTGTTTTCTCCTCTGCTGGATTGGCTATGATTGCTGCAATTGGAAGAGGAGTGAGCTGCAACCATGAATCCTGGCATGTCATCAAGCTTGATCTCCATCATCACTACCACTTCCAATATTAGCTTATAAATTTATGAAATACCACCAAGTAAGTTGAACTCTTCTCTCCATCTCAGCTTCTACATTTTGTAGCACTGGATTTGAGCATGAACAACTTCAAAAGGCTCCCCATCCCAGACTTCATTGGCTCTCTTGCCAACCTTGAGTACCTTAGCCTCTCTTATGCCCTATTCAGTGGAATCATTCCTCATACACTTGGAAACCTATCACGCTTGCGCTCCCTTGATCTTACAACTTATGATTTCACCAATCTAAAACCTAATGACCTTCATTGGCTCTCTGGAATGACATCTTTGCATCATCTTGACTTGAGTGGAGTTGACCTTTCTAACGTGCATGGTTGGCTTCATGATATTAATATGCTCCCTTCTCTGCTTGTCTTGAAACTCTCTAATGCTGGCCTCCAAGTTGGTGGTATTCATGATACTACTCTGCTTCATCATCTCAATTTCACATCTCTCCATGTGCTTGATCTCTCTATCAATTATGACCTGAACATCACTCTGCCACAATGGTTGTTCAACCTCACTAGTCTTGTTTATCTTGATTTATCTCATAACCAAATCCATGGGTCCATACCTGAAAGCATTGGTAGACTAAGAAACTTGCAATACTTGGATTTATCTGATACTATCGTCTTTGGTTAATTACCAGAGAGTATTGGGAATTTGAGGAGATTGCAACATTTGAGAATGGGATATAGTAGTATCGATGGGAGATTACCAGAATCTATAGGGAAGCTCTCTAGCTTGAGGGAGCTTGACTTATCAAGGAACAACATTAGTGGAACATTACCAAAATCCATTGGCAACTTATGCAAGTTAAGGACTTTAGATTTGACCAGCAATTTTTTCAATGGAGGGGTTGATGATCTTTTGAATGCAGCTTGTCCAATTGCACGAAGAGACAAGAAATCCATTAGACATGGTTCTGATTTCGAGGACATGGATGGTTTAATCCAATTAAGTCTGAGGCTAACAGTTTAATGGGACTATTCCGAGACAGCTTAGGGCAAGTTATCTAAATTGAGAACTTTAGATCTCCCAGCAAATTCATTCATCGGTACTCTTACTGAACACCATTTTGCAAATCTAACAGACTTGTCTTACATGGATTTCTCCTATACCCCACTGCAGCTCAATGTGCCCAAGGATTGGGTGCCAGCCTTTTGATGCTAATGGCTATGTCATGTTGTGCTCTTGCGAGAATAGGCACTGCATTTCCTGCTTGGCTTAAAACTCAGACACATGAATGATATTTTTGCCTATCGATGCGAATTTTGGAGCAATGTCCTACATGGTTTTGGGATTTATCCTATTTGAGTTCTCTCAATATATCACACAATAATTTGACGTGGAACTCTGCCACCTTCTATGAAAGTTTTTATACTAATGATCCGAGTTCGAACAAATTTGAAGGTTTGATACCAAAAGATGGAGGGCGTTGGTTTTTCTGGAATGTCATAGATTTGAGTAACAAACTCATCTCTGGTCCTATTCCATCTTTTCTTTCTTGGTCTGAATCCATTGAGCTTTTCTCTTTGGCAAATAATCGCTATTAGTGGTAATTCCCTCGTTCTTCTGTAACTTTACATGGTCAGTCGCTCGATCCATCTAACAAACAAACTATGTCTGGAGTGACTCTCAATGCGAGAGACAAATACATCGAGTCTGGAAACAAATTTCTGACGCTGTCCAACAACAATTTAATGCAGCATTCCTAATGGTACGTCTGTATCCTGTTCCAGTCTCTGTGATCTTGTGACGAAGAAATGGCTTCTCAGGAAATCTCCTTTGTCCTTGAAAAACGCCAACCAAATTGGTGGTGGTTCTTGACATCGGTGAAAACAGCTTTTCTGAAATAATACCTTCTGCTGGATTGGCAGTCTCGGTCTCATTGGTAGTTCTTCGTTTGAGATCAAACTTGCTTCTTAGTTGATCAACACCAGAGCAATTACTAAAACTCTCTCTCTCAAGGTTCTGGACCTTGCGGAATCAGAACAAATCTCTCAGGTGCTTATTTTTCCTCATTCTCTGGAGGTTTTGTAGCCATGCACACTGAAAGGATCACAGCCTCTTGATTCCGCAAACTATGACTGGCAGGTAGGCATTTTCAATAATGCTTCACTGCGGATAAGCCGACATATAATTAATATTTGGAGTCTTTGGTGATAAGTGTGCAAAGGCGGCAAACGGAATACTACATAAAAGTGCTTCCTAGTCACTAGCATTGACTTGTCATGCAACAGGCTTCTGGTGAATTTTGATGAATTGACATCACTCATGGATTGATTTCTTTGAATCTTCTAATAATCTTCTGAATGAAAGTTACCAAAAACATTGGTGACATGAATCAGCTTGAGTCACTTGATTTATCAATCAATAACTCTCTGGTATCATCTCCTCCGAGCATATCTGTTCTGAATTTCTTGGTCATCTGAACTTATCACACACAACAATTTGTCAGGGAAAATTCCATCAGGCAAATCAACTTCTAGACATTAGATGCACTGCTTTCTTTTACAACGATGGTCTTTTGTGGATTTCCAAGTGATTGCACCAGTGAGACTTCTGCTCAAGGCCCTTTACATGGAGGAAATCAAGACGAAACCAAGATTTGTTTGATAACTTGTGGTTTTGGTCATAGGCCTCGCATCAGGATTCATTGTTGTGGCTTCTGATGATCATTTTGTTCATCATGATGATCATAGTTGAATTTCCTTATTTCCTGAATCCATAGACAAGGTTTGCGATTGGATTTTATGGAAGTTGGTGATACACTCCAGGAGACTGAAATCAATACTTAGAAAGAGGAACTAAGGCCAGGTATAAGCTTTGTGATGACTGTTATCTTACTACGTACATTGAATGCATGTACTAATTCTCAGTTCTATGTTACTATTGAAATGCATGTAGCTAAAATAAAGCCCATGCACCTTATGATTTAAACTGAAAAGTGGATAAACTCACAATCCATTAATAACTAAGGAAGATATTAACTCGACAACAACCACTAGAGTGGTCACATAACAGAAAAGGAAAACAACAAAACGGGCCACAACCCACAAGAGCATGTGCGCCCACACACCTCTGTGCTAGCCTCGTGCATGAACATGTGTCTCTCGAGGTCTGCCTCGCTAAAAATCCTCGCACGCGAGGGCCGAGAAACTCCAGACTCTTCTAACAAAGCTCGAGTATCCCTCCTCCATCTTCGCCTATGTCCCTCCTCAGCGAAAGATGAGCACCCAAAATACATGCTACTACGGCCATCACTAATGATATAGTGAGCAGGCATGACACTGGCATTAAAAACACAATCATTCCTAGCTAGTCAAACATTCCAAATTAAAAGCTGCGCCACTCAAAGTCTCCAAAGGTTCTTCTATTAAGACGTAAACTTAATCCGCCATCGCCCCAGAGGTCATCGATTGAAGATGAAATCGAGGCAGCTCGCAGGATCGCTGTCAAAAGTACTCCCTAAATGTGTTTTTGCAAAATGGACACTAAATGAACAAGTGGTTTACCGATCTCAGCATCAGGGCGATACGTAACATGTGTCAAGAGGTAATCGTTACATCTCCTTCTAGCCAGATTCCAACGAAGAATTTTGTTTTTCCACACGAGCCAATTGAAAAGGTTGATTTTTTTGGGACAACCCCCACGCCAAAAGAATCTCAAAATCGGGCAACGGAGGCCACCATCAATTAGGAAAGTATAAAAGGATTTTACCGAGAAAATCTCATTCCCATTATAACTCCATCTTTTCTTATCCTCTAATCTGTGATCAACATTCGTCGTTCTTGCATGAATCTGTCTGATAAACTCATTACTGGCGAAAGGGCACTCATCCAATAGGTGAATAAGCTCTGCACCATACCTTGGGATAGCGGCTGGCATGGTACTCCTCCGCCACCAGCTCATCGGAACACAACCCCAAGCCAACCATCTTTCCGAATCAAATTTAAACTTTGACTTTCTATAAACTTTATTTTAATAATTAAAAATGATATTGAATGCAAAAATAAAGAACAAAGTTTTACCTAATATATCTAATTCAAAAACTTGTTGCATCTTAATAGTACTTCAGAAACAAATTTTGGGGATAGGCATGGCAACATTTTGAGCATCTAGAATCCATGAGAGCTATCAAAAATTTCAATAGATAAGCCTAAGCAATGCTTCTGATTATTTAAATTACCCAAAGAGTTATTAAAATCCTCAACAAGGAAAGCCTTGAATAAGTAGCAGCAGGAGGAAAACAGAGGGGCATGTAACAGAGGATTGTTGCCTCATAAACATCTTTGCAGAAAATGAGTTCTCAAATAAAAAGAGTAGAATATCAATGTGTATCAAGGTTTCTGACAGTGTTTATCATTCATGATGACTTACAAATGTGTGGAGAATGTAACTTTCATCTATGTAATTCACCCAAATTTAACTTGATCCACATCTATAAGCTGTTTTCATATGAAGACGTAGGGCGACATTGAATGGAAACCTTGAGTCAATGCTGTATGTTTAGATATAAAAATTTGGTAAATGAATCTGATGAGAAATTTCTGTATTCTTCATGGAGAACATCAATCAGTTCTTTTCAAACTTTAAACTGGTTGTTTTGTGTTAACCACCAACTAGTAATCGAAAAATTAAGGCATTAACAATCATCAACTTTAGTATAGACCTTTAGGTCAAATCCACCATTTGTTTTCATAAATAATTCTTTTAGCAGAAATTTCTATATACCTTTCACGAATTAAATTAGTGTGTTATACTATAATTCCAGAAAGTAGTATTTGATTGTATGCCCCCATACAAACTATCAGCCTTTTGATGTTTAACATTTAACAGCCTTTGATGATTTATAATCAGAAGTTGATCTTGATGATGACGCCAAAGTAAACAACATATAATCAAAAACACCAATTTATGCATGAAGGCCATACAATTTATAGTTTAAACTTACCTTTCACGAATTAAATTAGTGTGTTAGTACTATAATTCCCAGAAAGTAGTATTTGATTGTATGCCCCCACAAACTATCAGCCTTTGATGTTTAACATTTAACAGCCTTTGATGATTTATAATCAGAAGTTGATCTTATGATGACGCCAAAGTAAACAATATACAATCAAAACATCAATTTATGCATGAAGGCCATACAATTTATAGTTTAAACTTCTAGGATGGTTGACTTTTATATAAATATTTTAAATGTAGAGGGAATAACAAACGGGAAAAAGGAATTATTGAGGTTTGATTCTTATGTATGCATTTAATCTACATCCCATAAAATTCCCTTTGTCCACATTAAGTCTCAGGATCATCAAAGCTATGCATATGCATCTAATAAAAGAACAATCACAGCTCTTAACATTATACAAACTAAATTATCATGTGGTCAACATTTTTGTAAACTTTCTAAATAAACAAAACTAAAAACTAATCATACAAGTAATTGTAGCTAATACTTAGAAAAACAGTATAGATCAATGGTTCTCAACACACAAGGAGGCTTGGGCTTGAAATTTGTGGAATATATCAGAGTCTTAGATATGTAATTTAGACAAAGGTAACTTGCTCGTCCTCATTGTTGAACTCCTTTTATACCCCCAAGGTCAAACATTCAATTGGGTTTTTCTACCCAATATTGTAAATATAGGAACCAAATCTTCACGAAATGTGGAAAAATACTTGTTGACATGCATATTTTATTAGTGTCCAAGACCTTCGGATTCTATCATTGTACTCTAATATGATTTGTGGAAAGATAGCAAAATTCTTAAGGGAACCTTATTTACAGTAGGTTTTTGATTTGTCGAATAATAATAGTCAACGGAGAGTTACCAAATAGTTTTTAAACCCGATTCAATTGTAACATTTTGGAGCATAAGAAACAATGCCACTACTAGAAAAATATAGTAACCCACTGAGAAGCTTTCACCTCATAATTAAATTATGACATACAAAGAACATCTATTACTCATTAGAATATGAGTAAAAAGAATATGGAGAGAAATCAATAGATAGCTGCTCATATGATCAAAAACATTCCCTTGAATAAAAATGGATAACTTAGGGGAAAAGTAATAGAAGGCAAAGAGAGGTGAAATAAGGTTGAGTTAGCATTCTTGGAAGGGGCTTCAAGGTCTCACATCTTGTTGCTTATGAGCAAATTAGAACTACTGTCATAGAACAAGTCCAAAAATGCGACTTTTTAAGCTACTTGATAATGTTTTATTTCACTATATATAACTTGAGGGTAATAATATTTGCTCTCTTTTGTAAGATAGTCCTGCATTTTTCAGTCTAGTTATCTCTATGCAATCTGACATTTGAAAAATTGTTTTGCATTGGGCCTTTCTTACTTGACTGTTCCAACAATTCTGCTTTGTAGATGATATTTATGAGATGGCTTGACACTCATCAATGGTTAATCTGTTGCACTCATGGGTAGGTCTCTGAATTGCATCTTATAGGGCATATAAATATACCTTGCTCTCTTTTGGGATCCTAGAAAGTTAATTTTAGTATAGTAATGAGTACTATAGATAATCTAATTATTTAAAGTTAAAAAATTGTATTGGCCCCAATAATGGGGGGAGTGAGTGAGCGATGGACACTGTTTACGGTGGATTGACACTTTGAAAAAGTGGATAAACCACCAATCAATTAAGAGATAAAAAAGAACCGAGCACAGACTGACAACAGCAAAACCAAACAAACCACAAGAAGTGATCACAACACAACAAGAGCAGACTCAAAACAAAAAGCAGAACGAAAAAGAGGACGACCACCTCAAAAAGCAGACAAAAGGCCACTACTCCTCGAACCGATCGTGCACCCCCTCCAAGACCGGAGCCTCGAGAGTCTCCTCGGCTCGGGGACCCAAAAACTCCAAGCTGACTGCCAGACGCGAGACATGGAATCCTCCACTTCACTCGCCCTACTAGCCGAGCTGCGAGAGAACCAGTGCAAAAGCATACGGTCAATCTTCAAAATCACAGCAAAACAGGGCAACACATTGGCATTAAAATACAATCGTTTCTAATAAGCCAAATGTTCCACACAACAGCTTTCACCACCAAATCACACATCTCCCGTAGCTGGGAACACACGGTGAGACGCCACGAACCCCAAATTCGGACATCCTCCCGGGATCCGAGAAGCTAGAATAAGTTAGTAAAAATATGCCCAAATAGGTTTGACAAATGGGCATTGAAGGAATAAATAATCCACAGTCTCGATTCCAGCGTGACAGAGCACGCACGTGGCGCGTTAGCAACCTATTACACCGAGCGCTTCTCGCAGTTTGCCAACGTCAAAACTTTGTTCTTCCACACCCGACCAATTGCAGAAGAAGAATCTTCTTAGGGCAACCACCCACTGGAAGAATTTCTCCACCGGCAACGGAGGCCACCATCACGCAAAAGTTGTAGAAGGATTTAACTGTAAACGTCCCATTGCCCGTAAGCTTCCACCTGAACATGGGAAGCCTCTCACCAGCTTCAAGTTGCAAGCAACACCTAAGGGCCGGCCGACAAGAAATCACACCCTTCCAGAAAAAAGAAATACGACCCGGGCATCTAGGGTATAACTCCTGACGAGACAAGTTATAGTTGAATTGAATGACCTCCGCACCCCCCCCAACTAAAATCCAGAAGGAATTTCCACCACCACTTCCCAAGCAGCGCCTGATTGAAAGTTTTCAGGTCCAGAATCCCCCACCCACCTTGCACACGAGGCCTGCAAAGGTTCTTCCAACACACGAGCACTGCAAGTAGGGTTGTTCAATATCGAGGACGGACCACAAAAATCTCTCTCGATCCGATCAATTTTTTAGAAACCCACTCGAGCAATCGAAACATCGACATCGATGAGGTCGGCGTGCATGATATAACTAGTGTCAGTAAGAGCGACCCCCAAAAGACAAAAATCGCCCTTTCCAAGAAGCCAGACGGTTTCTCACTTTCAGGATAATTCCCTCCCAATCTTGAGCGGCGAGGTCTCCTACACCGCCACGGGATACCAAGTAGTTCTCGGCAAAAGCCCGTTTTGCGGTTCAAGGTTTTGGCCGCCCCATCCTCCGGGAAGCAAGCCCTGACCCGATAAGAGTAGAGGCAAGTTTTATCAAAATTCGTAGCTAGTCCCGACATACCTTCAAACACTAAGAGTATAAGCTTCACGATCCTAAGGTCTTCCAACCCCGATGAAAGTCAACACCAAGAGATCATCCGCGTGAGTGTAGGTTGCATCGTCTACCCGTATCCCCAATTGGGACTCCCACAAGAATTCCAGAGCGCAAGGCATTAGAGAACATAACACTCAGAACATCCGTAATTAACACAAAGAGCAGTGGAGACAACGGGTCACCTTGTCGGAGCCCCCGCTTGTACCTGACGTACCCATTGGGAGAGCCATTGATTAAGATATTAGCCTTGAGGAATCCAAAATGCTTTTTAATCCATCCTCTCCATTTCCGAGCCAAACCCCGAGCTTCCAAAAAGTTCGAGCAAAAACTCCCAATCCACTGTATCAAAAGCCTTTGCAAAATCTACTTTTAGGATGTGCCCCTTTAGTCGCCTCTGATTGATGCTGAATAGTAGCTCCTCCACCGTGACGATGTTATCAAGAGTGCATCTGCCTTTAATAAACGCCGAATGATCCGCTTCAACAAGAAGATGTAACACCGAACTCAGCCTCTTGGCCAGGACCTTTGAGATGATTTTTAACGAGGAATTAATAAGACTAATTGGTGCGAAATCGCTCCCACCTCCACCGGCGCCCCCACCTTTGGGATTAGCGCAATACTCGCCCAGTTAATTCTTTCCAAGTTAGCCTTGCCCCTCGAAGAAATCTTGGCACATTGCCATAGCGTCGATGTGCACAACATCGAAGCGCTTGAAGAAAAATCGGGAACCCATCGGTCCGGGGCTTTGTCGCCCGTCGAGCTCAAAAAGCCCAGCCGTTTTAATCTCCTCAAGCGAAAATGGCTGTTCTAAGTGCAATAAGTTCACCGGAACCTTAAACTCGATTAACTTTATGCGGATCCACATGAGCCCGATCGCTTGCAGGCTACTACCAAAAAGAGTTTGGAAGTTCCCAGCAAACACCTTACCAATCTCCTTAGGGTCCGGTCAAGTCGACCATCGATGCGTAAGCGAGGATAGCATTCTTATTTTTCGGCCATTTGCCCCTGCATGGAAATATTTAGTGTTTTCATCACCATAGTTTTCACCCATTACAATCGCGATCTTTGTTTCGATGAATCTCCTCTTGCTACGAATGATCTCCAGTGCTCTAACAAAACATGTTCCCCATGCTTGGATTCTTGGACCGATAGTCGAGCTGGACTCCTCCTAATGTCCAAACTTTCTAAGCGATCCAGAAGGTTTAATTTCCTGATCTTGATCGAACCAAAGTTGAACTTAGCCCAGTGCCTGAGACGCTCCCTGACATAAGCAAGCTTCTTAGCCATGATGAAAGCACCACACCCTCTCAGATCCAACTCCCCCCACCAATTGGTCACCATATCCCTAAAACCCTCAGCGAGCCCGGACCAACTCAAAGCGGAAGGGTCTTTGAAGATGCTGATGGTGACCAACCTCCAGTCGAATAGGCACATGATCAGAACCCACTCTTGGTAAACTCTTCTGATACAGTTTGGGGAACTTTAAAATCCAGCTGCTATTGACCAAAAAACGGTCCAGCCGCACCCAAATTGGATCCGCCTGTCCGTTAGTCCATGTAAATCTTTTACCCACAGAGGGGGGTTCCCATAAACCTAGGTCATGCACCAGCTCCTGCGCAGAACGAATATCCGAAACACATGGAGCCCCAGATAATTTATCACCCCTCGAGAAAATCGCGTTAAAATCACCACATAATACCCAAGGTAAGTGTGAGAGCACGTTAATCTCTCGAAGCTCCTCCCAGAAAGCATTCTTAAAATTCCGAACAGTTGGGCCGTACACCGAAGTACAGCGCCACCTAAAATTGTCCACCTTGGAGGAGAAAATCACAGTTAAGCTAAATTCCCCTAACTTCTCAACCTGGCCCGTCCAGAGCACACCATTCCAACCTATGATGATACCACTCGAGCAGCGCCATGGAACAAAAAGCAAAGCGGTCTAATCCGATAACCCCGATTTCCGCCATCTAGCGTTGGAAATCACCTCCAGCTTAGACTCTTGCAAACAACAAATATCAGCAAAATGCAAATTCAAAAAATCCTTCACTAGAAACCGTTTCGCCGGCCTCCCCAACCCTCTAACATTCCAATTCACAATATTCATTAACAACACTTAGATTACGCGGTCCTCCAGAGGAGGATCCTGAGCCCCTATGACTTGGGGTAACTCGTGATTTTTTCATCAAATGAACATGAGCAACACAATCAGGAGCAGAAACACCAAAATGAATGCCACAAGCCATACAATAACTAGAAATCTGTTCATCAGACCAATCATCAATTAAAATATGCGCAGGATTGTGGGGCATACCTGCTGAAGACTCTCCTCGCATAATTTTCTTCTTGGATGAGACCGGGGGCTCCGCAACAAATCCCGCGCCCTCATTGAATCTTGAAGAAGGTTTCTTGGGCCTCGCACTTCTCCTAGTCCCATGAGGCAAGTCTGAAGTGGTACCCTCAGTGTCACCTGGCCAGTCTGGTAGGAGCTCCTTCAGCTTTTTCTCAAAATCAGAGCGGAATCGTCGATTGAAAGACATCTTCACGGGAGGACAAGCTTCCACTACCTGGCCCATTATCCTCCTCAACACCCATTTCCATAGTCCGAGTACCACTCCTATTGATCTCAATCTCCACACGTGCCACCATAGCCCACAAACCTGCTAAATATTTCCATTCAAATCCCTCAGGTGGGAGTAGCTTTGGCTGGTCAGGAATAGTGGACACATTGGAGGAAGGGTCCGACAAATTGGGACCCACCCCCGTGTGCGAGACAAGTGCATGCGAGCCACCCATCACCTCATGACTATGGACCGAATCCATCTCCAACTGTGTAATGCGGATCCATAGCAACGACGAAAAATTGGTCCAAATCGGATCAAAGCGCCGCCCATCACCAAAGCCCAAAGAACATTTTCGAACTCAGGGGCCATCTCTCGGGTCCCCGACCTTCCACATCACAAATAAGCATAGGGTCCACAAAGTCCCTAAACGAGCGAATCCACATTGGGCCTATGCACTCTCGACCTCGAGCTGTCCAAATCCACAAAAATCCACACACAGCGCGTGTCCTTCCCCTGCAGAGTCCATCACCTTAACGTCCGCGAACCCAGCTTTCGAGATAGAATTTCTTTTCTCCGTACATTGCACCTGCATAGCAGCTGGCCGAGCCCGCCATCTCTATAACACGATGCACCTCGAGCCAGCCCCCGAGGACTCAGGCACATCATTCCACGGAAGGCCGAGCACCCATAGAACCGATCGGGCCCTTCTCCACGGGTTTGTGTAAATCCTCGGATCCTCGCCGGAGGTCCGATCCGTCCCAGCCTAGCAGGGAGCGAGGCTCAACCGGCGCCACCGTCTCCACTGCATGGGAGCGGCGCTCAACCATTATCTCCGGCGACTGCTGCATAATGGCTCCCCTCGGCTCGCACCATAGAGAGCGCGGACAAGGTTGTCGGATTAGCACGTCCCTTCCCCTTCACAGCCTCCTCCATCACCATCTCCCCTGCAACGACGCAGCCAGTCAACAAGCAGGCCACTCCTCCGATCCGCGACCGAGCAGCATATCTACGCAATTCGACTCACCACGGAATCACTCCACGCTCGCCAGTGATGATGACCGAGTCATCGACGCGATACCGCAGACAGTCCTCCACCTCCATTGCGCATCGAAACTCCATTTCGGCGCTCTCCCGAGACCGAAAATGAAGTTTTTATGGGTTTGAGTCGCATTTGAAAAAACCACCAGGTCACCCGCTGGTCGGAGCACCTCCGCAACCACATTCCACGACCACCCATGCAGAGGAAGATTCCACAAGTGCAGCCACATCCCCTCCCCTGAGACCCTACCCTCTGCGCCAATCTCCGCCGACCAGGGGGCAAAATTCAGCTCACAAGGTCCATCCTTTGTAGCGACCTTGAAGGTACCCCGCTTACACACCTCCTTCACCTCCTCTCTACTCGCCAACGGAATAATGAAATTACATTCGTTCAATGGCGTTATGGGGCCGGCAAGACCAACGTTAAAGAGCGACGGAGCGATCTCTAAGACACTGGTGTCATTAACATGGCCCCGGATAATAGATAAGATTGCCACCTTCGCCAAGTCCTCCCGAGCGGCAGCAATCTCTGGCGTGAGTGGCAGCGACACAAAACACTTAGCCGTCGTTGAGCGGTCTCGAACTTCACCAGGCTTCTCCAAAGTATTTCTCTCAATGACCTCTCCACCCCACCTCGCCCACCGCATCCTCATGGCTCAGTAGAACCCTCCCGTCGGGGCACGCTCGATCGAACATGCGATGCCGTTCTGAGGCGGGGCAGCGCCTGCTCGACTGCGACACTGGCAGCCAAATGCCCCACCGGGCCACCCGAGGAGACAAACCACTTGAGTGCCGACCTCGGCCGTCTTGTGTGGAGGTTCCGGGCGGCGACCACATGTGGCTTCGTTAGGGGAGGCGAGGCCGCTTGGAGCCCGTTAGCTCGCCGCCTACTCGGGCCTCAAAGACCTCCCCCATCCTCAGGCCCCTACAGCCTTCTTCAGCACGCTGCCTCCGAAGGCAGCGGGGAGCTGACCACTTGCGCAAACGTTTTATCAGCCCACGTAGACCCAGCCACCGAAGATGTTGCCCTCAGGTCACCCCGATTAACACCACCAACCTCCGCTCCAACCACCCCCCCGTCGTCGTCCCTTGTCGCTCTCTCACCATCGGAGGCACGCCAGAGATCCTTCAGGAGATCCATGTTGGTTTTTTTCTCTCCTATGTGGTTTGGTTTCATTTTTTTTATTTTTTATTTTTATTTTTAAAATTTTTCGATTGACACTTTTACCCCTTATTAAGATTTAATTAAATAAAAACCATTAATTTAAATAACTAATCATAACAATTAATAGATAATAATTAACATAAATCGACTAATTTAAATATTTAGTTAGAATAATTAAATAATATTAATAAATATGAATTATTTAATACGCATATTTAATTATAATAATTAAAGTGAAATGATATTGTTATCTTTAATGAATATTTAATTAAATAAAATCATTATTTTACATATTTAATTATTTCAATTAAAGTGAAATGACAATTTTACCCTTGATTGCTATTTAATTAAATAAAAATTATTAATTTAAATAGTTAACTAAAATAATTAAAGCTAATAATGATGGAAGAGATTTAATTTAAATATTTAATCATAATAATTATTTTGAATAATGATATTTAAAATATTTTATAAGTAAAAAATTATAATATATGATAATTAAAAAGGATAAAATTAATTTAATTAAGATATATATATATATATATTTTTATAATCATTATTCAAATTATTTTATGATCTAATAAATTTAATTATAAATAAATATCACCCACTATTTTATACAATAACATTTATTTATTATAATTCATAAAAGAGATACAAGTAATTTTACCACAATTCTCTTTCATACATTTTCTTATTCCATACTCCCATCCCCTCCGACCAAACAATATTTTATTACTATTCTTATTCCCCTCATTTCAATTACCTATAATCTCATTTTCCCTTACCCCATTCCCCTTAATATTATTTTACAAACCAAGCACACCTTTAAATAATAATAATAAATTATTGAATTGATATATGATAATAAAAAAGAAATATAATATTCAAAATATTTCACTAATAAAAAAATTGATGTAAGTAATGTTTCAATATTATTTATTTGTACTAAGGGCAAAATGGTAACTTTATCACATACTTCCTTTTTTTCCATTCCCAATGAAATTTTATAGGTATAATCACCAAAATAGTCCATGTACTTTTCTCTCTCTTCCCTTTTGGTCCATCTATTCAGAAACGCTCTCGATTAGTCCCTTTACTTTAGAAAATGGCCAAACTAGAGGCAGTGGCGGATCCAGGATTTCTACACTATGGGGTCCATATATGTATATCAATGGTTCTTTTTGTGCAAATAATTAATTGTCTAATAATCATATCTATTATTCGATTAAATAGAAATTTTTGTTCATGTTTTGAAAAATAATATTAAAATAATACTAAACTACAATTTTTTTATAAATAGAAGTTATTAATTAATAGATAGGAAGATAAAATTGTAGAATTGAATCATGTCAATATATTGCACACATTAATTAATAGCATGAATAACTAGATCAATAACACACACATATATATAGAGTAAACTAATGTTGTTTACTTTGTCCATGAGATAAGGCTATAAAGCAATGTGGGAAGACCATCCTAGTATCCACTATCCAGGAAGATCAAACATCAAAGGTCCTGCATAAGAACAATGTCACCTAGTCAATATCAACTCCACCTCGTAAAAATTTTAGTATTAGTACTAGACAGTCACTAAAAATAATACGATCAATCCATCATATAAATATTTGTTCATGTAAATAATACTAAAAATAACAACCGAGAATTCTTTTTACAACTGCCTTCTTCGAGTTTTTATGTTTTGAAAATAATACATAATTGCATCATTGCTAACACCATCAAATACATTTTTTTCAATATATGTTATCAAACAATCACTCAACTACTGATCACTCATTTTATTTCTCAATTCACTTTTAATTAACTTCATTGCAGAAAAAGCACGCTCCACAGTTGCTGTAGCCATAGGTAAAATTAATGGCAACTTCAATAGCAAATACACCAAAGGATAAATGTAATGTTTCTTGGTCTCCACCATCTTTTGTGAAAGCTCTCCAAGGCCATTTAAATTAACAAACCTTTCATCTTCATGTACATCCATAATATAGTTTCCAAGTTGATTTTTGAGAGTTATAAGCTCAACAAAAGAAAACTCACATGGATAAAATTCAGCCATCTTTAGCAACCTTTCTTTATCAAATGCACTAAATGAGTTTCTTGGACTCAAGCGAGCCACACAAAGTAGCAATTCAGTGTTTACTTCATTAAAACGATTGTTGAGCTCTTGAAGTTGCATATCAATAACAGCATAAAATAGATCAACTTGATAATGGTGTAAGTTGCTAATTTGTGAGACTTTACGACGTCTTCCTTTAATATATGCATCTTCCATATCTGGCATTTGAATGTTGATCTTATTGCAAAACAAAGAAATATCATTCATCAAATCTCTCCATCCATCATCTTTCTCTGCAAAGCAAAATTCAGCTCATTTGTAATCCCCAAGATTGCCACCATTAAATGTATGCAGAAAATAAAATCAAATGACTCTAGTAGTTCCAAAAGACGATGTGCTTCTGCTTTTTGATGTTGATAAGTGCCATCCTTTTCAATGTTTTCAAGTACATCCATAATTAAAGAAAACATAGCCATTATATTCAAGAGTGAAGCATAATGAGAACCCCAACGAGTATCGCCGGGCCGCTTAATACTCATTTCTTGGTTCAAGTCTCGACCAGTTTGCACTTCACCATTAATCAATGATTCTATAATTTTATTTGCATGATGTTCTTTAAGCTTGTCTCGACGCTTGCAATAAGCACCAATCACATATAACAATTGAGCAACTAAATCAAAGAAATCATTGACAATAAAATGATTCTTTGCAACAAACACAAGGGCTAATCTGTAATTGATGGACAAAAGCAATGAATATAATAATGAGCTTAATTTCTTTCTATAATCAAGAGATTTCAAGCCATTGAACTCCCCTCTCATATTACTAGCATCATTATAACTCTTGCCCTTAAATTCTGAGAAACTTAGTTGATTCTCTAAAAGCATAGAACTAATAGCATTTTTAAGTGAAATTGCTGAAGTATCAAAAACATGAGTGAGCCCAATAAATCTCTCACAACAAATCCTCTCCTATCCACGCACGTACAAAATCTGAGCCATTTTGTTCTTTCTACAGACACATCACGGATTCATCAACTAAAATCCCAAAATCATCTCCCAAGATCATCAATTATAGCGTTGTTTCTTTTGCGAGCATGTACAATGCCTTTTTGAATTGAAGGGCAATCATTTTCCATTTCTGAGCATTTTGCAATACAACACTACCCACTTCATCATTCGCTCGCATACAAAAGTGTAGAAGCTCAAGAAAATTCCTTGTTGTTTGAATTTTCATTTTCATCATGACCACCGAGAAAAGACAATCCATGTCTTAAAATGAATCCCAATACAATCAATAGAGGCATTCAATCGGATTTTATATTCAGTTTTAGCCAAACTGCTTGCCTATCAAATGCATAATGAATAGATTGACATGCCTTCATCAAATCTTGGCACTTTTTGAACCCGCCATATTATGTGCACTTGCAGCATCATGAACCATCGAGCCTTGATTTTTATTCCAAGCTTTAAATCCTTCGCTTGCAAAAAGAGTTCGAGCCGCCTTGACTTTTAATTTTAGTTTTAAATAAACCAACAACATAAGAAATATGATGCTCTTCTTCATACTATATTCCAAACCCAATATTTATATTCATCAAACCAAGCAAGGTTGAATCTAGCAATCTTCCTCCAATATTTTTTGTTGAAAATCATGATGACGAGGTTGACAAGGGCCTTTGAAGGTAAGCTCTTCTAACTTCATCTCGGCCATTTTGGATGGTAAATCTCAATTCCCGGTCATTCCCCAGGATCAACCGGAAGAGCATTCAAATCAATCCCTTTGTCATTAATTGAAGAAGTTTGTGCTTTCATACTAGAGTCAATGTTCTTATCAAATCTATTTTCTTCAATAAGAGGTTGCTCATTTGCCATGCGTAAGATTGGGAAGCGAAGAAGCATTAGATCCAATCGTAGCGGAGCTTGCTTTTTGTAATATCTCAACATAGTTCATCATATCATACGTATATAAAATATAAATCTAAATTATGAACCTATGAGTAGATGCATATTTCATTAATATAATGGACAAATAAATTATAATCCTATGAATTATGTGTTCATTAATCAATCAATAAATTCAATAATATCATGATCTAGGGCAACACACTACACAACAATTATGAAATTCATTAATCAAACAATTTAAACAAACAACAATTATGATTTATGAAATTCATTGATCCAAACATATAAATTTACATTAAAGAAAGGACAACACAACTAAACAGGCATGTACAAAGCAATTTCCAACTTTCTCAAAGGTTGGTTCAAAGCAATAAATATAATAAAAAAAATACAAAATCAAAGATAATCAGGTGATTCAGGTTTTAGGGATATCATAAGTAATGATGTTCAGTCATTGTCGTATAGTCACAATTATAAAAAATTCCAACCACAAATACAAGATTAAAGAAATTCAAGTCCATGGCCCATGGACCATGGATGATGGATATCAAGTACCAACCTGCATAAGACTCAAGTCCACTCCTTGGAGGCTTAGATGAGTTGGATCTTGGACCTTGGTCACTTGGTGGTGAGCTTATGCCTTATAGATGAAAATTGAGAAGAAAGACGCGACAGATGCCAATTGTTTGGAAAATATAGGTGTTGGGGGTTAAAACTAGGGCATACTAATTACTAAGCTTTTTGAGAGAGTAAAAAAGGTTTGAAAAAAATAATAATAAATAATAAAATCATTAAAATACTCACTTAAAATTTAAATGGGGTCTACACGAAATTATTATGGGTCTAATTGATGCCATATATGATATATATATATATATATAAGGTAATTTCTTTTTTTTAAAAAAAAGTGGGGTCCATGGACCCCACTTCTCTTGATGATGAGATCCGCCCTATGACTAGAGGGACTAAGTCGCGCATTTTAAGAAGTAAAGGAAGCAGTTAGGAGCATTTCAGCTAAATGGAGACATTTTTCCATTCCTAATGAAATTTTTATGGGTATAATCACTAAAAATAGTCCATGTTTTCTCTCTTCCATTTTGGTCCCTCTATTGACGCTCTCCGATTAGTCACTTTATTTTTGAAAATGTGTCACACTTAGCTGAAATTCTCCTAACTGAGTCCCTTTACTTTTTAAATATCGCTTCTAGTCCCTCTAGCCTAGTTTGACCATTTTTAAAAGTAGAGGGACTATTTAGAACATTCTAACTAAGTAGCACTTTTTCAAAAGTAGAGGGACTAGTCGGTAGCATTTCTGAGTAGAGGGACTAAAAAGAAAGAAAGAGAAAAGTACAGGGACCAATTAGGGTATTA
Organism: Dioscorea cayenensis subsp. rotundata; assembly: GCF_009730915.1. Classification (NCBI taxonomy): domain Eukaryota; kingdom Viridiplantae; phylum Streptophyta; class Magnoliopsida; order Dioscoreales; family Dioscoreaceae; genus Dioscorea; species Dioscorea cayenensis. The sequence goes on along the minus strand of NC_052472.1, from coordinate 19,039,918 downwards.
TACTAATTTTATACCAACCAAACACAGTTTTCATTTCCATTACCATCCATTATCATTACTATTGCCATTACCATTCTTTTCATTCTCATTCTGGAATTCAAACACCTTTTTACATGTGGGCTTGGATTGGGGTTTTGATTACTCAAGAATAGGAATGGGCATATATACTAAAAGAAACACATGTTTGCTAAAACTAGGGAATAAGAACTGGGAATGGGTTCCCTAGTCAAAACAATAAAGGGTTGGTCTTCATTACCCTCAAATATGGGGGTAATAGATATAAATTAAAGGGAATTGGCATAAATACGCTTCTCCGATACATATTTAATTTTAATAATAATATTATTAATAATAATTATTTAATATACATATTTAATTACCATTATTAAAATGGATAATAATATCTAAATATTTATAATACCTTATTTGTAATAAGTAATTTAAATAATAATAATAATAAATTATTTAATTAATATATGATAATAAAAAAAATAATATTCAAAATATTTCATTAATAACATAAATAATGTTTCAATATTATTCATTTACACTAAAAAGCAAAATAGTAACTATTATTATCATATATATATATATATAATAAAAATATAGCACCAACTAAATATAGAGAAGAGAAATGGGGTTCTGGGCGGCGCTCGTGAGCCGATTCGAGTGGCTGCCATCCTCACTGCCGGAGCTCAGCGGTGGCGCAAAAATCTCTCGGCGGATCCTGGGTGGAGGGGCTCGTCCCTTTTCATGGCGATTCTCGCAGAGACCCTAGACCTTCTTCCACCCATCATCTTCCCATCAACAATGCACCTTTGGATCCCTCTCCCCAACCTCAAGAAGTCAAACCTTCATCTTCCAAAAACTCTCCGGTGAAGGATGGTGTTTCTTTTGCCGAAGTAGTTCGTAACTCTCCTCCATCTGAGAATCCCATCCCTTCACTGAAGCGTCGTCGCTCGCCTGGAAACGAGGAAGTCTGCAAAAGATGCTTAAGATCTGGACACAAAGTTGAAGATTGTCGTCATCAACTTACATGTAAATCGTTGTTCGGGGTAGGGCGCTCATTTCGCTAGATGCCCTTTGAAATAATCCAACTCGCTCTCCTTTTCCGATGATCGTCGAGCCGAAGAAGACCCCTCCGATAACTAAACCTCTCCTCCATGTTCCTGTTCCCCGTCCTAATCAGGAAACACCTACCCTTAGGGTTTCTCTCCCCATCTCGGAGGCAGATTACTCACAGATCTAAAGATGACTTGAAGAGAAGGGTTATCATCAAGGTTATCTCAGGCAATGCAAGTGTGCGCTCTCTCCATGATGCACTTCCGGCCCATCTACATACCGATCAATGCGAGAACATTACACCATACGGAGACGACTTCATCCTCACCTTATTCTCAATTAGAGCAGCTATTTCCATTGTTAAGAAGGGTAGGTTAACGCTCAACACCACTCATGGACCTTGTCTTTGTCGACTCTCACATTGGACCGAATTTGGTTCACATGCCGTCGCCTGCGGGAACTACAGTCGGGTGAGAATTTCCAATCTTCCTCTCCCACTTTGTTGGGCCGGGACTCTATCGTCGCTGTGTTGAAGCCTCTCGGAGACCTTATATTTGTTCAAAAGAAAGAAGACGTTTCACTGGAACACATGAGAGCTTTAGTGAGACTCAAATCTCCCACTAATTTCCCTTTGGAGATGATTGTTGATGTGGGGGTAAGAAGCTTCAAAGTCCAGCTAGAAGATGATGGAGTTCCGGTTATTCGTTCCAAGATCGTTCATGGCCCTGCTCCTCTGAAGAATTTAGAAGCTTCCACATCTTCTTCAGCCTTGAAGATGCAACCTTGCGTCGGAACCTCTTCTGCCTCTTTTAAACCTCGACCTGTCGCTGTGAGCTCAGACGACCATCCCCCGGTCGAGGGAAGTCAGAGCTCAAGTGATCGCCTTACAGTGATCCCCCAGATTCCGTTGATTTCTCGGGAGAGAAACGAGGAAGGGGATCCACTGTTCTCGCACAGCGGCTACGTGATGGCTAATCACGTGATAGCGCTTCGTCTTCTCGGGGACTCGAGTTTTAGATCGATTACCTTGGACCCAGTCGATGTCACGGAGTGCATCGAGATCGGGATTTAAATGATTCCCTCAATAATTCAAATCAAATCCTAGTGATAAGAATTCAAAATATTTCTTTGTCACGGGATATGGCTCAACCTAGAGTTGAGAACCCCTCCGTGATCTCAAATCCTTATCGTTCCATTGAGATTACGCCTCGGGATAAGTACTCTTCATCCGGTTCTCATGTTGATTCCTCTCATGCAGGACGACTTCCAATTGAAAATGCCTCGAGATTTGGAGATTTCGGAATCTAGAGATCGATTCCCACCTTTATCACATCTCGATTCTCCATCCGTTGAGATTTTTCGTCTACGTGATAAGAGCAACCTTATCCTTATCTAAAGTCGATTTTCACTCATTCGGTGAGTCGCGCACTCGGGATAGGGTTGATTCCATCAAACCTTTAATTGATTCATCCCAATCAATTCAGACTCACCCGAACCCGATTATTTCCAATATTAACCCGATTTTGATGAATGAATCAGTGTCTAATTTAAACACTTCATTACGATTCATTAATTAAAATTAATGGCTTTGGAAATATCTACACCTATAGGCCCGATTCACCCTAAATCGGATGTTTTTACCCACATCTCAAAACATTGCCACGCAATGTCCCTATCCTCGATGAATACAATTGGATCTTCGTTCGTGGAGGTTGGACACCGGTTCCTAAAATTAATTCGAGAGAAATTCTTCTCTCAAGATCCCACTCCCCGGCTAGCCCTATGGATCATCCCAGATGATGAGTAGCTGACTGGGGGATGATGACTGATGACATTCCTACAGATGGGATTGCAGATGATGATCTTATTCTAAATGAGGAGAATCTTCACCAGTTGGAATCTAATATTCATTCGAGATGTCACGATTTTACGATATTGTCTCGTTTTCGGAAACTCTGTTTCTAGTGGGATGGTTTTACCTCTCTGGTTGCAGGTACAAAAAGATAATATTCTTCTCAGTTGTGGCCCGACTTTCGAGGTTGTCACCATTCCTAGTCGGGGTTCAGCGACAAATTAGAAGAAGTGAGCGACAAAAAGAAACCCTCCGAGTCGGGTGGAATGAAGAAGCTGGATTCATCCTCTTCTTCCCGGATCTTCAAAAGAAAAAAAGTCACTGATGACCCTAGAGGCTGATGCGCATAATTCTATTAATGCGATTATTTTTCTTCATGGACTCGATTCACAATTCTTTAACTATAGCAATGCTTGTGGTGTTAAATTTCAGGTTCCCGAACCATAAGACTAAATGCTTAGCTAAAGTTCGTAGTCTAGAATCCTCTAGGGTCTGGTTCTTCTACTTATCCATTGGATCTCCTTCGAGATCGAGGCAGCTAGAACTTTTACTTTTAATGATTATTGTCAGTTGGAATGTCAGGGGACTTGGCAGACCCTCTAAAACGCCATTTAGTTAAAGATTTTTATTTCTTCCTCTCGAGCGGATATTGTTTGCTTACAAGAATCCAAAAACTTCAAGAAATTCATAGTTCCATTTGGAGATCGATTGGTGGATCGAAGTGAACTTTTTATTATCTACCAGCGAATTGGCTCTGCTGGTGGCATCATCGTTAGCTGGGATAGTTCCCAAGTTAAGAGCACAATAATTCACAAAGGAACCTTCTCTATTACTGCGGAATTCACAAACCTTCCCCTTGACTCTAAATGGGTTTGCACTAGTGTTTATGGTCCTAACGCAAGCTCTTCTAGAATTGATTTCTGGAATGAACTCCGATCTATTAGGAATTTACATGAATTACCTTGGATTATTTGTGGAGATTTCAACACTTCTTTCACTTTAATCGATAAAAACAAAGGAGATCCCAACCCTAGAGAAATTGCTAATTCCCAAAAGCTTTTAGGTGATCTCAATCTCATTGACCCTCCATTACGTGGCCGTAACTTCACTTGGACTAATGGACAATCCGACCCTTTATGGGTTAGACTGGATAGATTTTTATACTCACATGATTGACCACTGTTATTTCCAAGAATCATTCAAAATACTCTACCAAGAATTGGCTCTGACCACGCCCCTATTTCTCTGGAATTTGGCAATCATAACCCTCGCTCTAGAATTTTCAGGTTTGAAAAATCTTGGTATTCTAATGACCAACTAGAGAACTTAATTCAAGGTTGGTGGTCGGACCATAATCCTGTGGGGTGTGGGGTGTGGGGCCTTTGTCATATCCAAAAAATTCGCTTATTTAAAATCTAAACTCCGTTTTTGGGCAAAAGATAACTTTGGTGCTTATAATTCTCGCAAAAAATGTTTGCTTCGTTTGAATTAAATTTGCTTGATACCTTACGAGAAAGTAGATCTCTCTCGCGAGATGAATACACCTTTCGTTTTTCCCACATTGCATCGATCTTTTCTCTTCTTCAACAAGAGGAGATCTACTGAAAGCAGCTCCTAGAATTACTTGGCTTTAAAAGAGGGTGATGCAAACACAAAAATTTTTCCATCTACTAAGCTAATGGCGGGAAAAATAAAAACTTTATTCCTAGAATTCGTAGTAATGGGGTTTTGGATCGAAGGTAATAAAGAAAATCGGGAAAAGTCTTCACCGATCACTTCAAAACACTGCTTGGTACCCCGATCTCACATCGTTTTCTTCTTGACTGGCACCATCTCTTCAATTTCAAAGATAGAGTTGATCTAACCTCGTTAGACCTTCCCTTCTCTCCTGAAGAAATAAAAAACGTTGTGTTTGATCTCAACGCTGACAAGGCTCCAGGTCCAGATGGTTTCCCAATGTTCTTTTTTCAAAAACATTGGAGTCTTATCCAAAGTGATTTTCTTAAAATATGTAGCGATTTTTATGATGGTTCCATCAACTTCGAGCGACTCAATTGGATTCACATTGCTCTTATAGCTAAAAACAAATTCTCCTGAGGTCAGTCGAATTCGAGACCCATCGCCTCATCGATTCAACTTGTAAAATTATATCCAAAATTCTAGCCTCTAGATTGAGTCAAAAAAATTGGTTCGATTAGTTGATAATTCTCAATCTGGTTTCATTAAGGGTAGATGTATCTGCAGACAATATTATTCTTTCGCCGGGAAGTGATTTTTTAATCTTCAAAAAAAGAAAATTCTTGGCTATGCTTTTAAAGTTGATTTTGCTAAAGCCTTTGATTCTTTAGACTGGAATTTTCTTCTTGAAATTCTAGAAGCTAGGGGTTTTGGCAACCGCTGGATCTCATGCATACAAATCATTCTAAAAACTGCTAAAACTCAAATTCTCATCAACGGTACTACTCAGGGTTATATTCGCTGCAAAAGAGGTCTGAGACAAGGTGATCCTCTTTCACCCCTTCTTTTTGCCTTTAGCGGGTCTGTAGCCATTTTAGTGCCATGTTCTATCACGCAATTAATTCTAAAGTTCTGATTGGGGTACAGCTTGATCAATCTAACAGCATTTGCCACTTACAATATGCTGATGACCTTATCATTTTCTCTGTGATGGTCATGAAGATCTTAAAATTATTAAATTAATCCTTTACCTCTTTGCAAGGAGCTCCGGTCTTTTCAATTAATTACTCCAAAAAGCTGCCTATATTCCACTAATTTTTGGTTACCAACCAACTTCCTCTCTGCAAGAATACTTAATTGCAACGTAGATTGTCTACCCGATTACATACTTGGGGATTCCCCTTCGGTAGAGCGACCCCAAAAAGAACGGATCGACGAAAGTTGATAGAATACGTTCGTTATAGACTCACATCCTGAAAGCGATTTACCTTTCTTTTGGAGTGGTCGTTTAACTCTTATCAACTCCTGTTATCTTCCATACGATCTCATCGGATGTCGATCTTTCAAACTTCCCACATGGGTCATTCTTGAGATTGACAAAATTAGGAGGGATTTTCTTTGGAAAGGTCCTGATCTGGGCAATAAAGGAATAAGATTAATCGCTTGGAAAAGAATTTGTCGTCCTCGAAGCATGGGTGGTTGGGGTATCATTAATCTTCAGGAATTCAATAAAGCCTTACTTGGAAAATGGTGGTGGAAATTTATTTCTACATCTGACTCTTGTTGGTCTAAAATAATCAAAGTTAATTATATTACCAGAGATTTTCCAAGATGTCTATTCTCTCAACCACTAAGAAATAAATCTTTCTTTTGGGCAGGAATTAATTCCATACTTCATTCATTTCGATCCTGCCTAACCAAATCAATTGGTAATGGAGAAAAAACATTATTTTGGCACGACAGATGGTTGGATGGCCAATCCCCCAAATATCGCTGGGAATCCCTCTTTTTGGTCTGTCAGGACCCTTGGATTACTTTAAAACAATTTATTCACAATCTCAATCATCAGGGTAATCCAGTTAGGTCTGCCACTTCCAGTGATGTTCTCTGTTTATTAAATTCCTTGCCTGACTGTTCCAATGACCTTGAAGATTCCTACTCCTGGTCTTTAGAAAAAAATGGAACTTTCACTGTCAAATCTTTTTACAATTTTTTAATTGATGGGGGTCTTCGCAACCAGCTCTATTCCAAGTTTTGGAAAATTAGGTCCCCTAGCAAAATTACTTTATTCTGTTGGCTGGCCTGGGATAACAAAATCCTGACACTTGAGAACCTTTTCAAAAAAGGCTGCAATCCTTACGCCACTGACACTTGTATTCTTTGCCATAATAATTCAGAGTCAGTGGATCACCTATTTTTAAACTGCGGCATTTCTGTTCGTATTTGGTCCTTTTTCAAATGTTTGCTTAACTCTGAATCTCTACCTTCCTCAGTTTCAAACATTTGGACCAATTGGATCCCCTCATTAAATCCTATTCATAGGAATTTTTGGGATCTCTGTTCCCTGAGCCATCTTCTCGGAATATTATGGTTTGGAACGCAACAATCGTATTTTCAACCAAATATGTGCACCACTCTCTATTACAATTCTTAAAAGCTGCTAATATGGCTCTTTCTCGGATTGCAGATTCGGATCTTCACTAATTGGAAGCACAGAGCTGTTCGAAGGTAAAAAGCGCCCTTAAACTTCATGAGCTCCGAGGTCCACTGACCTCACAGGGCGATATGACGTCGATTCGACTCCGAGAGTAATCCGCTTGTTTCACTTCCTGCCGGCTCTGTCTCCAGACGGCTGACTTAGCCCAGCTCGGACTCTCCTACTTCTTAGTTTTATTTTCAACTGCTACTTGTCTTTCTCATCCACATGAGAAATCAGTTCACTTCTTCTTTAGATTGTCTTGTTTGTTGTTGCCACTATGAACTTTGTTGCTGGTTCTCTTCTCTTTAATAAATTTGTGGTTTATCCACTTTATTCAAAACCAACTAAATATAGGTTTTCATTTTAATTACTACCCATTAATATTATTATTTACAAACTCTCCTGCCTCCGTTCCAAACTCTTCTTCCCGTGACAGCCCTTCAACCAAACAACGCGCTAAATGAAAAAGTAATGGTAATGGTAATGGAATGAGAATGGGTATGGGAAAGTAATGGTAATGGTAATAGTAGTAATGAAAAAGGTGTTTGTTTGGAAGGAATAAATATCGGAATGGAAAAGTGAGCTATAGCTGGATCGTATATAAATTACTTTAATGCCCTTAATATAAGTAATGATAAATTAATATATAAAATAATTACATATAAGTAAATATTTAGTCTTTGTAATTATTATAATTAAATATTTAGAATAAATATTTTTTTTATCATTAACCAATTAAATAATTTAATGGGTAAAAGTTTCATTTCACTTTAATTACCATAATTTTTATTTATTTTAATTATTTTAATATTTAAATGACTCATCAATATAATTTACTTTAATTATTATAATTAGTTATTTAAATTAATAAATATTATTTAATTAAATCTCAAAGATGGGCAAAATTGTCATTTCACTTTAATTATTATAATATAATTTGTATAGTAAATAATTCTTGTTAGCAATTATTTATTTTAATTATTATAATATTTAAATGACTCAATTTATGTTTATTATAATTTAATTTAATTATTATAATTAGTTATTTAAATTTATTATTATTATTTAATTAAGGTTTTAACTAGGGACAAAAATGTCATTTCACTTTACTTATCATAATTAAATACTTTTTATTAATTATTTTTATTTTAATTAAATATATGTAGAGGGCAAAAGCTGTCATTTCACTTTTAATTGTTATAATATTTAAATAGCTCAATTTATATTAATTATTATTTACTTTAATTATTATAATTAGTTATTTAAATTAATAATCAATTATTTAATTAAATCGAATTAGGGCAAAAAATGTCGTTTCTACTGTCAATAGTGTTTGATATCTCCTGCTTTCATTTTTGGGGTAATCAAAAACCTACTATGCAGTCGTATAATTACCTATGGTCTCTAATTACTTAAGTTAATAGTAAAATATCCAAAATACGGGTATATATATCAATACTTGATAAATCACTCACATGTCAATAGCTGCCCTAACCTTCATCCAGAACACCAACCTTAAGAGACATTGATGGCTAATCAATTACTAATGCTCTAAGAAATTTTCGTGGAAATTTTATATGTACCAACTCTGACATACCATCTGCACATCAACATAAATGCAATCAAATCTACTGTTTACTTAGAAATTAGAATTGAAAATTAGAAAGAGCACCCGAATATAGTGGCCCCCGCCAGGGCTTATCCCAGTCACCATGCTCTTTCTGTCTTTTTCATGTAATATGCACTTACGTCCCATTATAAATACGGGACAAAATTTTGTGAAAATTTACCAACTTTTATTAGAATTTCAAAAGAACATGTACACTGAGTCAAGTCAACAAATCAATGTAGCCTATCCCCACAAACACTCATAAACAAATATTTTTATAGGGTTACTTCATTTACATATGGAATCCCTATATATTAAAAAAAAAAAATTAACATTTTCATTCTGCTTGGCATTATTGTATCAATATTTTGCTCTTATAGTGAAACTATGGGACATTAATTACGATGATTTAATAATCTTTTAAATATTTACCATGTAGTCGTAGGGTGAACCAGAGGAGGGCCTAGCAGTGACCCGACACCCTCCCTCGCCCTGGGAAAAAATACTTTTTAAACATATATAAGATTTTAGTAATTTTCGATTTTTTATACTTAATTTTATGTAAAAATATAATATTTGGACATATAAAAATTTGGAATATGGGTGTCTTGAGTGGTTAGTGTGTTTATTCATAGATTTGGGATCTTTTGAGTCACCCAGATCGAAATCCCACTTGAGTGCATCACATTTTATCTTTTTAATTTAAAAATTACTATTATTTCAAAAATTTTAATAAAAATAAATCTTATATACAAATTTTAGTAATTTATTGAATTGATACGATAAGGCATAGCAATATATACATATATGTTATAATGTCATAAATATATCGTTATAATATGAAAACAAACAAAGTTTTATAAACGATAGTTTGATTGTTTGTAATGAGGCAGGATCAATTTTTATCGTATAAAATATGAAACTTGAGATATATTCTTATTAGTTAATTATTGAAAATCCTTATGCTTTTCTTTATCGGTAATAACAAAAATTTTAAATTATACTTTATATAATATATGTATTAATTTTGGTTATATTAATACATTATTCTATCATTAAAATAATTATTTTTGTTAGATTATACTTTTTATGTTTTGTTTTTGGAGCGTACTGCCATCGAAGTTCTAGTTCCGTCTCACTGCATGTAGGGCATGATTAACACAAAGAATAATCCAAAAGTTTGTTATATGCGTAAAAATAATAGATTAAAGACACATCGTACAATAATAAATCTCCATATTTTATAACCATGAAGTATGAAAATAAGACTCACTCTATAGGGAACTATATAAATAATATATAAACAGTACTTATATATTATTTTGATAGTATATATAATAACTACAATATTTTTGTAAAGTATTGCCTTGCACCATTTCATCTTCCACACAAGGTAACATCCCCACTCAAGTATATTTGCTCTTAATTATCTATTGGATTAGAAAATTTTTGTTTTATTTTTACTAAAGGTTTCCTTCTTCCTCAAATCTACAACAATCAACTATATAATAAACTAATAAGTGGTTATTATTTAAATAAATAAAAAATGCAACTATATGTGTTTCCCTTTAAGTTATGCAAGTGATTCTATCAATAAAATTTAGCTTGAGAAATAATTTTTATAGTATTATTATTCAAATTTATTTATTTGATATTTTAGTAAAAAAGTGCTTATTGTTACACTTTCGCCTCCAATTGATTTAGGTTAAATGAAAGTGTAGATTTAATTAGAGCCATTATGTGCTTCATTTTAATTTTTAATTTTTTAATTTATTTTTGTTGCTAAGATAGACAAGTCATTCATTTTAATCAATATTATGCCACTGTTATAATAAAGAGTTAATCTTGGTATCAACATCTCATTTGGTATAGATAAATGTTTTTTGTTATTCCTCTAATGTGATGGCAGTAATTTTTTACTTTTTTTGACAAAATTTTGACATATGCTCTCAATATATTTGAGCACATTATTAAAATTTACAGGTTGACTTCAGTCAACCAATCCATTATCTGGAAGTCAAGTCCATGGAATTTAGATTTGAATTTTTGGCCTTCAAGAAAAAAAGAAAAAAAAGGATTTTGGAAAATACTTTCAAGAAGTTGAACGTGTAAATGTGTACCAGGTCATTATTCTTTGCCACATTAAAACATATCACCAAATTTCTTCTTTGTTTATAATTATATATAATGCAAACATTGTGAAGCTGGAGTGGCCTCATCACCTCTCATGTCATGGCTTCTATCACCCTTCGCGCTTCTTTCCTTTCTCAGCTTGCCTTTCGTGTCAGTACTGCTGCCTCATTTCTCGTAACTCCATGCCCATGATCATACTTCACGTTGAGACCGAAAGGACAGCCCTTCCTCAGCGTCAAAGGAGGCATGTGGGATTACCGATCTAAAGCTTTCTCATCTTGGACCGGTCATGACTGCTGCCATTGAGAGGGTGTCATGCATCTCTGAGACCGGCCATGTCACCAAGCTTCATCTCCGATACCCTTATGATTTTTACGGTAATCAGTATCCACAAAGTGTTGAACCTTCTCTCCTTCTTGCTTCACCGAACTTGAAAAGCACTTGGATTTGAGCATGACGACTTTGATAGCTCCCCATCCACTTTGTGGCTCTCTTGCCAACCTGAATTACCTTAACTTCTAATGCCGTTGATGGAATCATTCCTCACATTGGAAACCTATCACGCTTGCGCTACCTTGATCTTTGCTCATCTTTAACACTCTACAAGCTAATGATCTCACTTTCTCTGAGGATGACATCTTTGATAATCGCTCATACCAGCATCTAGGACTTCATGAGGAGACAACTCTCTATTCATCTCAAACACGTAAAGACAAAGTTTACATACAGTCCGGAAGGAATTCACGGAAGATCGAGAGAGAGCTCGGTACCGAAATCAGGAAGGCTCTCTAGCCCTCAACTATCTGCATGAAAAAGTATTTAAATAAGCGAAAAGTTTGAGTACTCAAAAGCTTAAAGAATAAAACTATGGGACTCGCCTAAAGTACGATGCTATAGAGCATCCTCGAGAACGCATCTAATCGCTTCTGAAGCTTGCCTCAGAACTAATGCACACCGCCTTGTTGATCAAACATCTGAACCACTACGATCAGAAGAAGCCAACGATGTCAGACTCAGCTAACCTTAACATCGGACTTGGCTGCGCGATGCGACTTAGCTTCTCAGCCTCGATCCTATGCCAAACTCTTGATCAAACGTCATCCTCGCCTCGGTCAGGCGATCCATCTCTTCTCAGACCGGCTCGGCCTCTACCATCCATTGTCAGAATCAATCTCAGCCATTGGTTTCTTTCCGACCATCTACTACGGTTTAATGACCGAACATGAAAAGACATTCTTACCCCTTAATTGCTTTATATTTCCACGGGACAACCTCTTCTCCTCAACTCGGTCCTTTCTGTAGAATGCTTCAATTACTAACAACATTCCCCTTAATTGAAGGCGGCATACACATCTCTCTTCTGGCATTCAGAAGCTTACGAATACTCACATTTAGTAAAAATATCGACCTTTTGCACTTACATGCGCAATAGTTCAATTGAATTTCTTTCTTTGCTACCAACTCTCTAATATGGTGAAACTTGACATCTATATGTTTAGTTACGCCATGGAGTAAGATTCTTAACAATAGCTATACAAGACTTGTTATCACACAAATCTGAGCTGCTCATCTTCTAATTAATCCCACAATCAACCATTTTTTTCATCAAATACTTTGTGACAATTTGAACTCAGGATATGTATTGACCTCGGTGGATAATGCCACTATCTTGCTTCTTTGAAGCCGACAAACAACTACGGATCCTAAGTTGAAAAGGCTTCACAGTACTCTTCCTGTCTTTTTTCGTCTCCACTCGATCACTATCACAATATCCTTCTAATATGCATTCAATATCTCTATTATCTTGGATTCAAAATCACAAGTGCAGATGCAACACCTCAATACACTTTTTCAGCTCCGTGATGTATTTAGTGGGATGATGCATATATCTGGATAACATATTTCTTGCATACACAATGTAGGGCTTGGGTGGTCAGTCAAATACAACAATTTTCTATTAGCCTTCCTCAAAGAGTGGCATCGACTTCTGGTTTAGGTATGTTTTTTTGTATAAACTCATTGGAACACCTTTGCATTACCTTTGCATATTGTAAATTGCTTCAATAGATCTCTTGCATATCTTCTCTGAGATACATGTACCCATTACTCTTGATTTATCTCAAGTCCAAAAATATTTGATCAATCCTAGATGGGTGTTTCAAACTCTTTCTTCATTGCTTGCTTTTAACTGTTCACGGGTCTGGATGATCCCAAACTAAACAAGTCATCCACACACACTTACCAACAATCACGTGACGATTATTTGTTTCCTGATGTATATTACCTCTGCGAAAACCTTTGAAGCAAACCCGGGCATCGGTCTAGCATGCCATGCCTGAGCTGTTTTATCTACACAAGGCCTTGGTCAGATTTGCACACCTGATCTTTCCTTCCTTGTATTTCAAGGCCCTTGGTTGATATATAACTTTTCTTCATTAAGAATTACATTCAAATCTGAGGTTTCATCCATTGATTGATTGGATAGGCCAATGAGCTCCATGATACCATTCTAATGGTGTCCATCCTCTTGAGGAAATACTTCATCATAATCAAGCTATATTCTCGACATATCCTTTATGACAAATTTTGGCTTTACATACCTTTCAACTTCACCATTTGGTTTCATTTTGTTTTATACATAACTCCAATTTGTTTCTTTTGTAATTGTTACAAGTTTCGGGTCTCGTTTTACGAATTGGTTAATTTACTCCCTCATCGCTTGCCTCCAATATTGCGACTTCTCGGCTTCTTCAAAACTATCGGGTCATGAACATTAAGAGCATATGAACACTTCTGACACAATTCCTTTAAGGTTCACCTTTGGTGATGGAGATTCATCAACACTTGAACCACACTGCATGCTATGTCTCTTGAGGGAATCACGCCACTACTATTGTCCTTTTTTATCCGAATTATTTCCTTCATTTGATCGGGGAATTCCCCAGCATTCATAATTACTTCTTCCTTGTAACACTATAGTATCACGCGACTCTTCTTGACTCTCGGACCACTTCCAAAAGTCGGGTCTCTTAACGACTTACATCCTTTTTGATAAGAATTTTCCGTAGTCGGGCACTAGAACTCTGTACTTGCCGCCTTAGCATGGTCTTGAGCCAACAAAGACCCCTTTACTGCTTCTATCATCTAATTTCGCGTGGTTGATAAGGAGAATGAACAATAGCTATCAACCAAAATTCTCAAGTGTGATACCCTTGGTTTCACCCGAACCATGCCTTCGTGTGGAGTTCTTCCTTGAGCTTAAGTTGGTGAATGTTGAACATAAGCTGAAGAATTGCGTGGAATTTTTTTGTAGATTGCTTTAAACGTCTTTGCCTTCTCAGAGTTAGTTCTTTCTTCCTCTGCATTGCTCTTTTAGGTGTGTATTGTGATTCATTGTGCTTTATGCCTTTTGATGTGGAATTTGAATTTTGCATGGAATTTACCTCTATATCTTTAGATCTTAATTTACATCTGATTGCCTTTCAACAAGTGGCGTGATTTTTGAAAGTTCTAGACTTTGTTAAATTTCAAGTATGATGTGAATCTAGAAAATAATCATTCACAAAGGCAAGAAATATTTACCTCCTTCGATTGCTTGGTTTTGTTGGCCCTCACGGTTGCTAGGCGAGCATTTCTTAGCTCTCCATGATTTTCCGTAATTGAAAGGGCACTAGCCAGTCTTTCTCCATATACATCGACCCCTCGTACAACGACTAACTTTCTCGTATTTCAGGCAGAACCCATCACCATTACTTTCCTCGCCGTGCTAGCTTTCGCAGCATCTTGAAAATTTAAATGCTCCATATCTTTTGATGCATAACAAAGACATCATCCTCTTTTCTACTAACCACTGATTGACTTGCTCTACATTCTCGAAGAGAATTCTAAAGGATATAAACGCTATTTCTGCTTTCTCGCGGAAGTACCAACACCGACTCACCTGCTCACTTTAATATCTACACCAATTCTTCTTGAATATAACTTCATAATCACAAGCTGTCAACCCGCCCAATACTAATCAAATTGTGAGCCAACCGAGCACACTCATACTCTTTACATTATGAATCGCTTTTCTAACTCCCTTGCATCATAAATCTCAGTAATCATCCTTTTCCTAACACCTCAACATCTCTATCATTGCCCACCACCGTGGTGCTTTCACTCGATTCATCTTAAATCGGTGGAACAAATTTTTATCACTCTGTCATATGATTTGAGCATCCTGCCATCCAGCTAACCAAAAGTGAAGAAATAATCCTTATCATCACCTCCACGAACAAGGCGCGAACAAACTTCCATATTCATTTAGTACTTGCATCATCTTGAGAATTAGACCGAAACCCTTTTCAAAATCCTGCTTTTATGCACCAACAATGAGCCTGCAGTGTGCCCATACACTCTCTGCAGCTAAAACACTGAATATTCTCGTAGAACTCATCAATCTCTGCCCACCAAACCGCCTTTTGGCCTCTTTTGAAAATCTTCCACCTGGCCTTTGAACCGCTCGCCTTCTGCCTCTCGCCATGTATTATCATCGCGAGCAATTGTCGCCTTTTGTTGTTGCACAACCCCGCCTTTTTGAACATCCTCTTCCTCTAGAATTATCTTCAAATCTTTCCTCACTCTCCCGAAATAAGGTCTCTCCCTTCCTCTCATTCTACCACCTCTGAATTATCTTGAACCACAAAAGCTCTGTTTGCTGCAGAAATCTGATTAAATCTTGCTTCATGAGCTTTGTAAAGACCCACCAACTCATCCAAAAGTCATTGTCTCTCAAAATCTCTCAGCTTCCTTCAATAGAGGTCACAGCACGCACAAACCTTGTAGAGTGGTATTCCTCATAACCCTTTTAAAACCACATCAACTTCCTTTTAATTCACTTCCATAGCCCTCTACCTTGACCCCACCATCGCCAAAACATCTTGTAAAATATAATGTTGAATTGATTCATCTTCTCATCTGAAGTAAATCGTAACTTTGCCTCAATGCTTTGCTGTCTTTAACTGAAAACCATCCGAGAAGTCCCTGGATTTTTCTTCCCTTTAAATGATCCCAAGCTCCTTTTGTCGTCTCAAACCCTCACCAACCTTGTGAAGAATTGAGTTCATCAACCGCTTGTTGCAACAAGAAAAGCCTTTGCATCATCTTCTTCCATCTTCTTCTCAGCTTGGCTTCTTCTCTTCACCAAAACTCTTCTCACACCTTCCACAGCCTCTGATCTCTGAAAGCTCTCATCCCAAACTCAGTTGTCTCACATCCTTCTCCTTGAAAATCAGCGTGTAGCCACGAGAAATCTCGCGGGTTGGTGTGTAGATGAAGTTGACTAGATGCCATTTCCTTTTACCTTGCACACATCACCTACACTCCATCACACTCGGCCAAAACACTTCCTGCACAAATCTCTACCAGAATAAAACACCACACAAAACTCCTCATCAATCACCCCACTTCTCAACATCAAATCTCTCAACCCGAAATACCACTCTTAACTCACCTGCAAACTAGACCAACAACTCTCACCCATAGCCTCGATGTACCACTGGATAATCGTACTTTGATATAGCATCGTGACTTCATGAGGAACAACTTTTCTATTCATCTCAAACACAAAACAAAGCTATGACAATCCGTGAAAATTCATTTAAGATGAAGAAGCTCTCACCATTTGATCAGTACCTCTATCTTTAACTATCTATATGTGAAAAGTATTTAAAATTAACTGAAAAGTTTAGCACTCAAAACGAAATAAACTGCCGGGACCTACCTAGCCATCGCAGCAAAGATCCTCGTAAGCATCTTCCAACCGCCACATGCTCGCCTCAAACCAATGCACACCGCCTCTGATGATCAAATCTCGAACCATCGATCAAAGTTAGTTTCAAACTCAATAAAGTGCGACTGCGCCAACCCTCAACACCGGACTTGGTCAACGACGCTGGACTCTAGTCTCCGGCCTCGATCCTATGCCAAACTCTTGATCAAACAATCCTCGGCCATTGATCAAACCGATCCATCTCTTCTGCTAGACCGCCTCTTTGAACTTACTCTCCATCCATTATCAACCTAATCTCATCACCATTGGTTTCTTTTCCACCATCTACTAAATCTGGACTTTAACCGATATTCAGCACATGAAAAGACATTCTCCACTTAATTGCTTTTGATGCTTTCCACCGTGACAACCTCTCCTCAACTCTCGATCCTTTTCTCGCACGCTTCACTACTACCAACACCTTTGCATCACCTTGACTTGAGTATGCGTGGATCTTTCTAATGTGCATGGTTGGCTCCACGACATTACTGTTTTCCTCCCTCTAGCAGTCTTGAAACCACCGACTGATGCTCAACCCAAGCTGGTGCTGGTGGTGGTCTATGATCACACCACGCTGCTTCCATCATCTCAACTTTGCGCGCTTCTTTAGTTTCCCTTTGATCTCTATCAATCACATGGCCTTGAACATCACTCTGCCCTTCAATGGCTGTTCAACCCTCACCAACCTTCTTCTTCTCATCTTGATCTTTCTGACTGTTTACTCCATGGTGCAAGCCACCTGTCACCACTGGCAACTTGAGCAGGCTGGAGAGTCTTGAGCATGTCAGGTAATCTTTGATGGAGAGATTCCAAGTCCTTGGGGAAATCTGGTAGCTTGGAGAGCCCTGATATGTCACGCCAAATGATCAGTCTGAATGGTGAGCATATCCCGGGACCTCGAACAATCTTACAAATTTAGTGTACTTTGACTTCTGTCTAATAACAAGATTGGAAAGTTGCCAAAGAGCATTGGGAGGCTGCAGAAGTTGGAGGAGTTTTCATTTGTCCAATAACCAAGTTCAGGGTTTATGCCTGCAAGCATTGGGGATCTAAGAAACCTGCAATACTTGATTGTCATGGAATATGATCAGTGGACCACCTGAATCCTTTGGCAATCTCACACTTTTGCAGTATTTGGATTTGTCTGAAAATGCAATAAATGGAATGTTACCAGAGGTTTTGGAAATCTTAGCCATGTTGTTGGACAATGCGGGCCAATGGCATCAATGGAACATTGCTAAAGGCATGGGGAACTTATGCGTTACAGAGCGTTAGATTTTACAAAGAAATTCTATCAGTGGAGGCATTGATGATCTTGTTGATGGATTGTCTAAATGGGAGGAGACAAATGGTTCTGAATCAGGAAGCACTGATGGTCTAAACACACTAAGTTTGGCAAACAACAAGCTGAATGGCACACTTCCAGAGAGCATAGGCCAATTATCTCAATTATCTCTACTGAATCTTCTTCAAATTCTTTTTGTGGCTTAACTGAATCCTTTGCTAATCTAGTGAACTTACGGTATTTGGACTTGTCCTACAACTCATTCCAATTGAATGTGAGTGAGAATTGGCCTCCTTTATTTGCTTTTACTATCCAAATGTATTCTGCAGAGTAGCCCTGTTTTTCCTGCTTGGCTCCAAAGTCAGACAATGTTGAGCGAGCTTTGCTTATCAAATACAGGAATTTCAGGTAGCATCCAGCATGGTTTTAATCTTACTCGTTTTAATTTGCTCGATTTGTCAAATAACAATTTGGAGGGAGGCTACCAACATCTTTGGAAAATTTCAGTCTCATTCTAGTTGATTTTGAGTTCAAATAGATTTGAAGGCCCATTACCTGAGCTTAATGCCAATTGTTTGCTTATTATCAATCTCAGCAACAACTCATTCTCTGGGTCTATTCCTTCTTACTTTGCAGTTGCTACTAGGATTCAAGTTTTCTCTTTCTCTAATAATCATATATCAAAGCATTCCGTCATTCTTCTGCAACCTTACTTTCTTGCAATTGTTTGACGTATCTAATAATGATATGTCTGGAGGACTTCCAGCTGCTGGAATTCAACCAATTATCAAAACTCTCTATCTTCAGATCCTAGACCTTGCACACAACGGCCTATTAGGTTTATATTCTTTACTTTTGAGATTTCAAAGCATAGGGTACAAATCACAGTGAATTGTTGTCTTTTCTTCCCCATTCACCAACCACAATGCGGTTGTCTTTTTTCGTGGGAGTTGTACGGGTACTCATACATATACCACATTTCGTGCTCTGACTCTCTCTCAATTGCGAAGGGCCTCCAAATGGAGTATTCTAAGCTTCTGTCATTAGTCACAAGCATAGACTTATCAAACAACAAGCTTTCTGTGAGTTGCCTGAAAGGGCAACCAAGCTACATGGGCTACATTTCTTGAATATTTCTTACAATCAATTAAATGGAAAATACCAGAGGCATCAGTGACATGAAGCAGCTGGAATCACTTGATCTGTCAGAGGGAGAACAATTTATTTGGTACCATTCAACTTCAGGCATGTCTACTTTGAATTTCTTGAGCTATTGAACCTATCACACAACAATTTGTCAGGAAAAATTCCATCAGGTGGCCAACTTCAGACTTTTAATCCAATATTATAATTTGGAATCTCATGATCTTTGTGGATCACCTCTTCCAGAATTGTGCTAATGTGACACAGGCGCTCCCAAGGTGCAAGCGAGGGAGAAGGAAAGGTGATTGGAGCCGCAGAGATGTTGTGGCTTTACATAGGTCTTGCAGCTGGATTCCTGTAGCAATTGGCTTCTGGGCAGATCCTTGGTACCTTTATTATCAAGCAAACCATAAGAATTGCTTATATCCGATCTTTTGACAAAGTATCGTTAGCTATCGTGAAGATGGTTCTATTACTCTCGTAGACTCAAATCAACTTTCTCATCCAGGAACTAAGGTCAGGCCTAAGCTTTACTCTTATCTTATTGAAATATATTTGTGTAATGTAGTATGAGATGATTTTGTGACATCCAGTGGTAATTAATATGATAGAACTGTTATCTTTATACTATAAATCATCACGCACACCATAAAAAAGATCAGTAGTGCTAGATAATTCCACAAGTTGTGCTTAGTTTAAGAGAGAGGGAGCAACAAAATTTGACTAATTAATGTGTTCTCTTTCATTTGCCTATCTATTCTGATTTCTTAATTCAATCAAACACCAGGAAAACATTAGTCCCTGACTTCCTTCGGTCAGACACAGGCTAATGAAATGCTATCCTACATAATGTATGATTTAGAAAGCATTTGTCCTATTATCATCGCATCTAAAAATATATTTTGAGTAAGCTTGTTTGTTTGTATATTATATTTAAAATATTTACTGATTCAAAATAATTTCTATTTGATTCTTGTGTTGGGTTGTCAAGGTTAGAAAAGCATTGTTCTCAATTTTCAGGTCCAAAGTAAATGAGCTGGGTGGCCTAACTAGTTACATCAATAAGTGATGTTATTGTATTATGTTGCTTTAGTTATGAGTCCCTTTATTTTATATGTTTTGAATTATGAGTTTGTAATTTGATTGCACTATTGGATCTGAAATGCAAGCTGCAGAATATCATTATATATGATTTCTGAAGGGTATAACACATTTTGTTATATTATTTGAGGATATTATAGTTGTCTGTCAACATTCAAGCATTAGTTCTTGCCAGTACTGACGTGTGCTTTCAGTGCTTTCAGCATTACGGAATTGCCATTTTGTAGCCCATGTCATCATTTGACACCATACTAATGATGAGGGGTGTTCATAATTGATGCTTGAAGACAGAAAATTTTTGCAAACATGTTTGTTATTCTAATCATGAGTAATTAAGGATAGATCATTGAATACTTTGAATTTAATTGTGCATTTTGAAATATCATATTATACACTTTGGAAAAAAAAAAGTTAATTCTCTTTTATTTTAATGCAAGTGATTTATTCACTTTTTCATGCAGTTAATTTTGTATCAAAACTAATTACCATTGTCATTGCACTAGAAAACTATATTAATAATTGTTGCAGATATTTAGAGGGAATGCCGTATCGATTTGAATAGATCTTACAAACTTAAGGCGTAATTTTATATAAGTATAGGACATTATGTTTTTCACGCACAAGTCTATCTCCCAGGTTGACACTGACATATCCAGGAATTATCTTGCAGTGAAAAGAATGAGAATAATGTGGAATCGGAAATGCTCCTCCATTGCCTTTTCTATAAAAATTTAAATGATGAACAATGCTTACTGATCATTACTGTATCCATATATAGTAAAACGAGGGTACATAAATAAAGAAATGAATAAATAAAATTATTAAGCGTCACTCAAGGCTTTACTTTCTTAATTTAATATACTTATTCCAATCACTGTGGCCTACAAAATTTCATGGGAATTTTAATAATGTATACTAATTCT
Organism: Dioscorea cayenensis subsp. rotundata; assembly: GCF_009730915.1. Classification (NCBI taxonomy): domain Eukaryota; kingdom Viridiplantae; phylum Streptophyta; class Magnoliopsida; order Dioscoreales; family Dioscoreaceae; genus Dioscorea; species Dioscorea cayenensis. The sequence goes on along the minus strand of NC_052472.1, from coordinate 19,018,842 downwards.
TATGTTTGAGTCTTTTAGTCAAGTCCAACAAAATCTATCTTCCAACCTTTTTCGACCCTACAAACCAAACGCATCTGAACATGAAAGATGTCTGTAATATATATATATATAGTTTTTGTATTTTATAATATTTTCACTTGATCAAAACATCAAAACATTTGAACTGAGTCATAAAAGGGTAGTCTAACCAGTTTGACCCAAAAGACTAAAAGCACACAAATGAATAAGAGAGATGATTGCTTTTATAAACAAAAGCTTATGAACTCCATGTCTGTGTTTCACTTGATCCAAAACATTTTAACTTTTAGTTTAATACTTAAGTTAGTTCCTCTAAAATTTAGAATCGGCAATTTGTTTTCGTTTAAGCTAGGTGGAACGCCCGTAGCTCTAATCTGTAGTTTTGTTTGAGACCTTGTCTACATTGGTGGAGTGTGTGTACTGCTGTGCTTGACACTGTCGTATGATCAATCGGCACTTTTAAATAAAATAAAATAAAATAAAATTTAGAATATGCCCTTGTAGTTTCTCTATTAGCTTCAGTCTTTTTAGTCCCTTTTATTTGTTTGGTTTTGGAAATATTAGTCCTAAAAAGCCAGCAGCAGTTAGATTTATCGTTTCATTTTCGCGACTTGACTTTCTTTATAATATTTATTAAAATAAAACATTTAAAATCATAACGCATCCTTCCTTACCTCAAAATAACGGATCCCTAGTCCACTTTCTCTCAAAACACCGTCCTCCACCCGCTGGTTGAGAGTCCCTCGACGAAGGAGGATCATTAAAAACAATCGGCATCATTATCGAGGAGATGAGTGATCTCGTTCTTTTCTTCTTTTTCTCTCCTTGATCTCGTCATTTTTACACCGAGATTTAGATTGTGACATTTGTGTTTTTCTTGCCAAGCCACCGAGAGCTTCACTAGGTGGTGACATTTGATGCAATTTGTACAATATTGCTATATTTTTTGTTCGATTTTGTTGTTATATTTTTGGTTGTATTTTAAATATCAATGGAATTCTTGGATGTGGGTATAGTTGAGTAGACTAGCTAGTGATGAAGCATAAAAAGCCAAGCATGATGAGACAAAAGCGAAATCTATGCTCGTTGGTCTCGGGATATTTCAAAATCAAACAAATAAAAAGGACTACAAAGAGCTGGAATTCTAATAGAGAATTAAAAGGACAGATTCCAAATTTTAGGGCGACTAATTTGGGTATTAAATTTTAATTTAATATGCACTTGTTGCCGTCACAAATGGCCTACAAATTTCATGGGAATATTATGTGTACTAACTTTTTTATGTTTGAGTCAAGTCACCAAGGCAATCCAATTATTCAGAGTCCTGAAAATTTCATGAGGAATATTATGTGTACTAACTTTTTATGTTTGAGTCAAGTCACCAAAAGCAATCCAATAATTCAGAGTCCCTAAAATTTCATAGGAATATTATGTGCACTAACTTTTATGTTTTGAGTCAAGTCAACAAAAGCAATCCAACTAATCCGAGGTCCTCTACCAACCAAACGCGTCAAGATGTGAAACATGTTATCTCTTTATAGTCTTTCACTTGATCCAAAACATTACCTTTGAATCAAAAGCAATAAATCAGTTTAACCGATTTGACCCTGCAAACGAAAAACACGCATAAGAGTATGAAACAATGATTTCTTTTTTAAAAAGACTAAGAGCTCCTTGGCTGTGTTTCACGTGATCCAAAACATTTTAATTTTTAATTTAAATATATATAAAAATTTATTTATTTATTTTTTAAAAATTTTATTTATCTTGCATTATAACTATTTGCAGCCCGATAACTATCTCATTGAGTTGTAACTAATTTGAGGCGGGGACGGAACCAAAGGGGCTAGCGGGGCTTCGAGCCCCTCTCGCACCGGCAGAGGTTTTTCCTTGTTTGGCAGGAAAAAGCATCAGAACCATGCAAACCCGGTCCCTACTCTCGAGCCATGCACGCCCCTCCAGATTAGCCCCTTCATCCCTCTTTGATAATCACTACATAGATATTAGAGACCATGAGGAAGTACTTTTGTGATCGAACTCCAACCTCGAGAAACATTTCTAAAAAGCAGGATAATTCATGGAAGATGAGATCTTAAAAAAACAGAAAAAAACCAGCCAAGTTAACAGAAAACTATGCTTTTATAATTTACAGAAACTTCAGTGACTGAATTGAAACTGGTGAGCTAAGAGCATGAGTCAATTGCACTCTGGTTAAACCAAATCAACTAACTATTGCCTCGAACTAATATGTATCCATTTGATGATCACATCCTGGCCCGTTCATTGAAAAACCAATCTCCTGACTCTTGAGGCGCCTCGAACTTAAACCAAGCATCGGGGTTGGTTACGAGATCGTGTGGTCCGATTTAATCAATCAGGATGGAGGTCTAAGTTCTAGCCGAGTGGAAGAAAGCCATGGATTGTGTTTGTAGTGAATGGATGTGATTTGAGAGATCGAGAAGTTGTGTAAGTTCGAGGCAGAGGGTATCTTTAGCTTGAGGGTTAGAGTCTAATCAAAGCGATCCAGATTAGATCAATCAAGGAAGCTACGTTAGTTTGAGGCAAAAGCAGATCAAGCGGTGGAGTTAACTTGGGCTAGACACGTTGCGTTGTGACTCGGTGATTTAGTTCAAAATAGTCACTTCGAACTTTGACGATTATTTATATATGTGTGTTTGTTTGTTAGAAAGGTTGATGTGGTTTTCTTAATATAGCCCGAGCTTGTGTGAATTTTTGCGAGGAGAATAGAGTGTGTTTTAAACTTTGCTTTGAATACAAAAGTTGTTCCTTTCGATCTCTAGTTTCTATATAGTGTTTTTCTATATCCTTTCTATTTTGTATGGAATACAATTGTTATGTTCTATGAAATATGACATTTTGCCCTCAGCCCCCGTTAATAAATCATGGTTTTGTCCCTAATTAAGAGTCTTTATAAACTAGCATGTACACAGAAAAACTCAGTCGCTAAAGTGGGTTGTGACTAAGTCAATAGAGTTTGTCTAAACAAAAACAAATTATGTTTGTGGTTTTGTAGTGGAGTGATAGTTTTTGTTCTGTGTAGCCACGCTAAGCCACATTGTGGACATGAGAGACAAACTCGTTTTGTTCGAGGGACAGATGAGTCTCAAGCCTATTGACATTGTCCCCAAAGAAAGAGAAAAAGGGTAAAAGGGTAATTTTACATGAACTAGAATATGGGAAACTTCCCAAGTACCTCGCTGCCATTAATTTTGCTCTTGTTTAAATCTGCTTTATACCATCCATGCATTTTGCTCTATCATTCATACACTTCTCCAGAGACATTTTGTGAGAGCTTCTCTCTTTGATCTCATGGCTTGTCTCTCATTGTTTTGTTTTTCCTTGCTAGCCTTGTTCTCTCAGCATTCCCTCCATGTTATGTCCATGGTATAATTAGCATGCATTTAAGAGCTGAAAGGATAGCCCCTTCTCAGCATCAGCAGGCATTAATCATAGCTAGCGACCAAAGCTTGTTCTCTCTTGACTGGCTATGACTGTTGCAAATGGCAAGGCGTGACGCAACCATGGATCCCTATTAGATTTTATAACACACTCTGGTACTAGTGGGCCATATGCCAGGCTTTATGTAGCTCAGTCTAACACCACGAAGTCTCTCGAGCTTAGTGGCTCGACCTCTATACCTATATATAAACCCATTACAATTCTATTACACAACCCGATGGTGGTCTGTATTTTCCAGAGCACCCTCCTCGTTGTTGCAGGCTAGCGACTTGCGAGGACTTGCCTGGACTTAGGACGAGTACATTTACGTACTTATGCTGACTCTTTCAGTATGTGTCGGAGGTCCTGCATATCGTGGAGCTTGTACGCACTTTCGCGTATGCGGAGGTCTGATGTCAAACTTGACGTAATTGTACGGGACACTTAGGAGGTGCTGTCTAGGTCATGCTATAGCTCATGCTATCGGAATCGATTTTTCGCTGAGCTACGATCAGCGTTAGTTTTGTAGATGATGCTTGAATTTTATGTAAGATCTTTCATGTGCTTAGAATGAACTACAGCGAAACAGTCGCACAGGCTTGGTGGCTCGGTCTACATCACATGTATAAGTACATTCTGATTACATTCTGCAGCGACCCGATGGTCAGATGCTATGTTTACAACAATCCCGATCCATCGTGTCGGTCGAAGCTTTGATCGACCAGCACCCTTCTAGTGTGTCTTATTATTCCTGCTCATGCCGCAAGTGAGCTGAACTCTTCTCTCATTTCAACTTCATCATTTAAAAGCACTTGGATTTGAGCATGAACAACTAGATGACTCCCCATCGAGACTTCATTGGCTCTTTTGCCAACCTTGACCTGTAATCTCTCCAATGCCGGATTCGGTGGTGCCACTTCCTCGTACCTTTTGAAACCTATCGTGCTGCGCTATCTTGATCTTAGCTTCAATTATTAGTGTGATCTACGACCTAATGACCTCACTGGCTTTCTGGAATGACTTCTGCATTACCTTGACTTGAGGCGGAGGCTTTCCAAAGTGCGCTTCGTTTAGCTTCATGACGTAACAGTGTGCCCCCTCTCTTCGTGTGTGGAAACTTTGTTTTAATGCTGAACTTCAGGGTGGTGGCATTGTGCTGCTACTAATCTGCCTCATTATCTCAACTTCACATCTCTTCGTATGTGATCTCTCTCATAATTATGGTCTGGAACATCACTCTGCTTCAATGGGTGTTCAATCTCACTAGCCCTTGTTTATCTTGATCTTTCTGGTTGTGCTCTCTATGGCAGAGTTACCAGTCACAGTAGGTAACTCTGAGTCGCTTGAGTCTTGAGCTTGTCTGATAACTCTTTTTATGGAGTGATTCCAGAGTCCTTGAAATCTTGGTCGCTTGGAGACTTGATTTGTCAGATAATGAACTCAATGGAAGCATTCCGGAATCTCTGGCAATTCACAAATTTAGTGTACTTTTATTTTTTCAATAACCAAGTTCAGGGTTTGATACCAAGCATTGTCAATCAAGAAACCTACAATACTTGGATTTGTCATGGAATATGTTTAGTGAAGTGATTCCCAGATCCTTTGGCAATCTCACACTGTTTGCAGCATTTTTGGTGGGGTGGTAACAATCTCAGCGTCAAATCTGGCTGAAACTATGAGAATTTTGTTCACCTTCAGTTTCTAGATTTGTCTCAAAATGCAATAAATGGAAAGTTACCGAGAGAGCTTTGGGAAATCTAAGCCAATTGCAGTACTTGAGCATGCAGGGCACTGGCATCACGGGGAATTACCAGAATATGTGGGAAAGCTGTCTAGCTTGTTGGAGCTTGTTATCTAATAACAACATCCAGCGGAACTTGTTGCCAGGCATGGGAACTTATGCCAAGTGCAGACCTTGGTTAACAAAGTCATATATGATCAGTGGAAGGCATTGATGACCTTGTTGATGGATTGTCTAAATGCGGGGAGAACAGAGTATGGTTCTGCTGAGAGGAGTGGGAGGGTCTAATATGTTTGAATCTTGGAAAGCAACATGCTGAATGGAACAATTCGAGAACATGAGCATGAATTATCTAAACTGTCTGAACTGAATCTCTCTTCAAATTCTTTGATGGGTCTCTTATCTAGAATCTCATTTTGCTAATCTAGTAGCTTGGCATCTTTTGGACTTGTCCTTACAACTCGTTGCAATTAGATATGGAAGTGAGAATTGGGCGGCCTCGCTTTGATTGCTTGTCCAGCAGAGTCTGCGTTCTGTGGCAAAGTAGGGCCTGTTTTCCCTTGGCTAAAAACTCGAAATACTTTGAAGTACCTTTGCTTATCAGATGCTGGAATTTCAGGCAACATTCCTGCATGGTTTGGATATCTACGTCCCTCTTCTAGCTATTTGCTCCGATCTATCAAATAACAATTTGGAGGGGAGGCTATCAACTTCTTTGAAAAATTACACTTTCAGCAGCATAGATCTGAGAGTTCAAACAAATTTGAAGGCCGTACTGAGCTTGATCCCTCCTCTTTGCATGTTATCCGTCTCAGCAACAACTCATTCTCTGGGTCTATTCCTTCATACTTTGCTAATGCTACTTATATTTGTGTTGTCTCTTTATCTAATAATCATATTAGTGGCAGCATTCCATCATTCATCTGCAACCTTTACTACCTTGGAATTGTTTGATGTATCTCAATAATAGATATGTCTGGAGCACTTCCTAACTGTTGGAATTCAGCATCAGCATTGCAAATTATTCATTTATCTGACAATAATTTTACTGGTAAAATTCCTGGATGCTTATGCAATGTCTCTCACGCAATCTCGTCTCTTACATTTGAGAAACAATGGCTTCTTTGGAGATCTCCCTGGTCCTTGAGATGGCCAGCAAGTTGTCACTCTCGACGTTGTGAAAACAAACTCTCAGGTAGCATACCAACATGGGATCGGAGAAAATCTTTCATCTTTAATGGTGCTTTCGCTTGAGATCGATTCCATGCTGAAAGGTATTATTCCGGAGCTAATTGTCAAAACTCTCCTCTCTCGTCAGACCTACTGGACTGCACAGAACAACCTCATCAGGTTGCATTCCTCATTCTTTTGGTGATTTCAAAAGCCATGGTAGCGTCACGAAATTCACTATTGAATGGTTGCACTTTGCTCGTTGTAACTTTGGGGTGGATTTCTGCTGGTTCTTTTTGGTCTGGGAATTGACAGATTCAGACTTTCGCATACCTTCCGAATCTCGTCTTCCCATAAGGGAGCCAAAGGGCCTCCAAATAGAATACTCCAAGCTTCTATCATTAGTCACAAGCATAGACTTATCAAACAATAAGCTTTCCTGTGACTTGCCTAAGGAACTGACCAAACTACAAGGGCTTCATTTTTTAAATCTTTCTAGCAACCTTCTCAATGGAAGGATACCAGAAAACATAGGTGACATGAAGCAGCTGGAATCACTTGATCTGTCAGGAGAACAAATTATTTGGTGCCATTCCTTCAAGTCATTATCTACTTTTGAACTTCTTGGGGCTATTTTGAACATATCAATCACAACAATTTGTCTGGAAAAATTCCATCAGGCACCAACTGTGAGTCTTTTGACTCATCTATGCCTATCATTGGAATCATGGTCTTTGTGGACTCACCTCTTTCAAGGAATATGTGCTAATGAGACACATTATTCCCAAGGCGCTAACATGGAAGAAGGAAAAGAAGATTGGTTAGAGATGTTATGGCTTTACATAGGTCTTGCAATGGGATTCATTACTGGCTTCTGGATGATCATCGGTACCATTATTATCAAGCAAAACCATAAGAATTGCTTTATTCGATCCATTGATAAAGTATATGATTGGATATATGTGAAGATGGTTCTGTACTTCAAAGACTGAAATCAACTTTCTCAAAGGGAAATTAAGGTCAGGGCCTGAGCTTTTTACTTTTTCTATTGTTGAGATGTATATACAGTATAGTATGAGCTGATTTTATGAATTCCACTATTTCAAATTAATATGATAGAACTGTTATCTTTAATAGTATAAGTCATCATTCATACCATAACGGAAAGTCCATTTTTAGGAACAATGAGATTTATTTTTGAAAGCTTTATAAAATGATTTTAACTAGTGCTAGATAATTTCCACAAGTTGTGTTAGTTTAGAGGAGAGGAGGACAAGATTTTGACCAATTTGTTGTCTTTTCATTTCCTTATCTATCTTGATTTCTTAATTCAATCAAACATGAGGAAGCATTAGTCCAAACTTCCTTCAATCAAAACATAGGATAATGTAATGCTATCACCATAATGTAAGATTTAGAAAAGCATTGGTCCTATCATCTCTTCTAAAAACTATATTTAAAGATTGTTTATGCATATTATATTAAAATTTTGTGAGGTTAAAATAATATCTATTTGGTTTTGTTTGGGTTGTCGAGAGTTATGAATTTGTTGTTCTCAATTTTCAGGTCCAAAGAACACGTTGGTTGGCCAAACTAGTTATATCAATAAAAGCGATACTAGTGTATTATGTTGCTTTTGTTGTGAGTCTTTAGTCATTTTGTATTTGAATGATAAGCTTGTAATTGAAGTATTATTGAATATGATATTGCAAGATCCAGAACATCATTATATGTTGTCTGAAGATATAACATGTTATGTTATTTGAGGATATTACGTTGTTTACTGATATTCGAGCACATCAGTTCCTGTGATTAATGTTATAATGTGAGTATAAGAGTGTGTTTCGAGTGCTTTTTCAACATTATGTTCACACTTTATGGGCTATGTCATGGCACAGGAAACAACGCATTGTTGTTGTGGAGTGTTCATAATTGATGTACTTTGAAAGACATGAAAACTCTGTTTAGTCTACAAATGTCTGTTGTTGGTTGCTTGTCCACCTAGCATTCATGGAATTGCAAAATTATTAGCTATTATGGACGGATCTAGTGAATACTTTCTGGAATTTAATTGTGTATTTTTGAAATATTATAAACTTTTGAAGAAAAGTCAGTTTTGTATAAACTCAAAATTATCGTTGTTATTACGATTGCAAAACCATATTCATAATTGTTGTCAGATATTTAGAGGAATGTGGTATCAATTTGAATAGACCTTACATGCTTTGGGAGCTACTTTTATGTAAGACTAGCTAGTACATTGTTGTTTTACACTCTCAGTCCATTCCTCAGTTCCGGGGTGAAAGTCACCTGTCCAGGAATTATCTTGCAGTCAAAAGAATAACAATAATGGGAACCAAGAAATGCTCCTCCATTGCTTATCTATAAAAAATCAAAATGATCACAATGCTTACCGATCATTACCGTATCAATATAGTAAAACAGTATACGAAATCTCTTAGCATATACAACATGGTCAGTGAATATGCTTCCCAGAAAAATGAATCATCAAAAACCAAAACAAAAACACGAACTAAGGAACAAGCTAACATGTGTGTACACATTGCATATGCACTTGGAAAAGAAAAAGAGTACCTATTATGATGTTAAGGCCAGTTCAGCCCATGCCAGATAAGAGTCCTTGTAAATAGCTGCTGTTGAGGTCTCAATTCCATCCTCCAACATTGCAGTGATTATTTCCATGGAAGTCCTATTAGATACTTCAGGATCAATGCAAAGACTAATTGTGTGCGTACTAGAGAGAGATTATCAGGCTTGACTTTTTTCAACTGAGGTTCTACAATTTGGCTCATCTTCTCGGGTTTTTGTAGAAACTCCATAGCCTGCAACAACAATTTAGTAATCTTCAGATGATAATATGAAAACAGATTGTCTTCTTAGTAATGCTGCATTAAAACGGAAGATCAGTAAGTAAATGAAGAATGATTTTCTGTCAGTAATTGACATTTTATCCAGTCAATTTTTCGAGTGTCTGTTATATTAAAGCTTTTTACCCAATCCAATGAGCATCCTCTAAATCTGCAATACGAAAGCCTTCCACTGATTACCCAAAAGAAAATGTGTTGCCCTGAACATCCATATGCTCGTCTTTCTATGGAATCCATAAATCCATGATAGGGTGAGGCCATTGGCGACAGAGAACCACTTATGTCTGGTTTTGAAAAATGGGTTTCCACCTCTCAAATTCAACCAACTACATAGATACTATAGATTTTATTAGCAGGAGTAATTAAGTTAATTCATGAACAAAAAGTTGAAAATAAGAGAAATTTTTGGAGAAAAATTTTTTCTGTAAAGTACCATCAAACCTTATAATTGCACACCTTTGGAGAAAAATCTTCAGTAAGATACACAGAACTGGAGTTCAACTCAGATGTTGTGAATGAGCATCCTTAAAAATGGTTCGGTTTCTCAGCAATACAAACTAATGCTAATGCTGATAGTTAAACGGTAGACTTAACCCGGTTCAAGTGACAATCTTAGATCAGATTGTAAGCCAAGTGGCTCAGTTTAAGTCTACTAATCTGGAACCTGTTGAACCAGTGTTAAGCCCAGCTAGTGTTGTTTTGAACCCAAGCCCAGTTACGTCTGTTGGGCTGGGCCAGCAAGCAACCTTAATCAATTGAGTGTTCCCATTTCGTCTTACTCTAATGAGTCTCAGTCCTATCAGAATTTGACTCAAAATACTTGCAAAGATACCGTTACTTATCCTAACTCTAAGTTAGAGAGTAAAAGGAACCGGTGGATTTTCCTGATGTTAAATCAAATCAGGGTCTTCTACAGTCTGATCTTGCTGGTGATCCTAATCAAGTCCAAGATGCTCGTTATGATGCTAAAAAACCTCCTCTACCACGCATCATAATTCCTGGATTCATATGGCAATTCACAAATGGTGCATACACTCAACGAACCATCTCGTGCTCACAATAGGAGCTACAATCTGATGACCTTGAGAAACATTTAGATAGTTGGGAAGATGAAGAGGTTTTTGAGGAAAACCTGAAAGATGATCAGTTTGATAAGGCTGCAACTGTTCAAGTGTCCTAACTATCACCCTTACCAGGGGGTTTTCTGACAAACAGGACACAGAGGACTTAGGATTTGACTTCTCTAAGAAACCTTCCTTCAAGTGGACTGAAGAAGCAACTTTCCTAACTCCTCTGTTGTCAGCAAAGAAGAAGGACATGAGCTCAGCCACTCAGTGACCAGAAGTCCTAGAATCAAGGAAAGCTCAATTGGAAGAAACAACTGCGCTATAGCTAAGCATAGTGTGGAATCCCTTGGGAAGCTAGATGTCCAAGGTGATGAGTGATCAATAGAGTAGGGAGTGAGCAGGGAAGAGGTCAAGGAGGTTTGTAAAATGGGATCTTTTCAGGTAGAGACTAAGGATGGGCCCTACACTCTTAACCTAGCGCTATGGTTGGCGGAGCTGGGGGTGAACGGTCGTGCCTCAGGGAAGGGCAATGGATTCTTTTCTGGAACCTCCTATTGCATGGGTGGTGCTGGGAGATCACCGCGGAAGTGCTGCGGCCAGTGGGAGAACTAGTAGCGTTATCTCAAGCATCGATTCCTCAAAAGAAGTTTATTTCGGCCTTGATCCTGTGCCGGAGGGGAGTTAAGTTGCCAATGGAGCTGGAGTGCAGTTTAGGCATGAGAAAATATCAAGTTATCCTCATGACTGATAGAGGTGAATTCTAGAAGTATCGGCAGGTGTTAGGTTGCTATATTTAGCCAATTGGTGAAGACGAAGCTGGGACATGCAATAGACGATTGGTCACTTCACGCATAACATTTCGGCGAAGGAGAAAGGGAAGTTGAAGACATCGATAGGGTTGGAGCCTCATGCAGAAGAAAAGAAAGGAAGGGAGCAAAAGAAACCAGTTGGCAACATCAGGCACGGTTGTTCGGTGGTTATGCGTTGCTTCCCCAATGAAGACGCTGTTAAACTTCCTTCGGATTCTCCAATGGTGGTTGAGCGCTACTCCCCCGAAAGTGGAGTGGTGGCAGGTCAGTAGCGCTCTCGATCGGGCACTAGTGTCTCGGATCGGTGGTCGCTTCAAGGGTTGAAGAAGAACTGAAGGGCATGGGAAGGCTCGATCTCCCGAGCATGGTAGGTCAGATATAATGGATGCCCTGACATTGCATGGCCCGAGAAGGCAATGTGTTAAAATATGGAAGGCGCGCATTCTGGGTACGCAATTGATGACAGGTGGTGTGTCAGGGGTGTCCGAGGAAAAGCGCTCCAAGGCTGTCGTGAGGACTGCTTCATTCGCACAAGTGGAGGATGGTGAGCCGTTAAATACATCGGAATTAAAGAAGAATGCAAATCCCGATGTAATGGAGGAGGATCCATTGGTTTCGGTTGTTGAGCTGGGTAATACAATGGGCCATGGGAATGTGGACTTTTTCCATAATAACTCCCAGTACGATCCTGTGTTGTTCTGTGAGGTCGGCCAAAATTTGGGCTTTAATGCTCAGCTGGATTCTCGACCAGATCTTAGACTAAGTGGGGAGAAGGGGGTTAATTTGTTGGCTAGGATTTTACCAAATGGGCCTAGGAGCGATGATTTGGAACTATCAAATGATATTTTTGATAAAATAGATACATTACCTCCCATGAATCCTCTGGATGGATTTAAGTGGCATTTCATGGCCGGTACTTGGGCCATGGTACATGATTTTGTATCTACACCGGTTGGTGTAGCTAGCCTTCAGGGGAGGGAAGGAAATAAAGCGTTTTGAGGATTAGTCATTAGTCAAAGCTTCACATGACTTTGAATTTGATTCGGATGATTCCATTTTCGAGTTTAAAAGGAACCTCAAGGTGCTCTTACCGAATTTGCAAGATAGGAATGAGGTGGTGACTACTGATAATGTGCAGGGAACTAGGAAGAGTAAGGAAAAAAAACCATCCTCTAGGTTCAATAAGGAGATAGGTTATGTGGTCGAACTTTTGAGGTCAACAAAGAAGAAAGGGACATGCTGAGACAGCTCGAAAGGTACGCATGTTAAACCTTTCCTTATCTCTGATTGGTCTAATGCGCAAATTGTTCAATATTGCAATGCTTATGGAATTGATTTCACTAATGATGTTAATGATTGTATCAATCATGTTTGCACTTTAGAAAAGACACGTTCTGCTCATGTTAAGGAGACAATGGTGACCTCCTTTAAGGTCTGCGAGTTCTAATTTGTGTTATGAATATAATATCTTAGAACGTTAGTGGACTAGGGAAATCAGTAAAATGTTTCCTTATTAAGGACTTCCTAAATATTCACTATGCCGATGTGTGTTATCTTCAAGAGTCCAAGTTGGAAAGTGTTTCTTCGGCTATTTTGCGAGAAATAAGAGGGAGCCGTGTTGATCAATTTTCTTTTGTCATGGCAAGAGGATCAGAAGGTGGAATAATTGTGGGTTGTAACAGTACAGTCCTAATCGGTAAAGTGTTAAGTGTGGGAGATTTCAATTTGAAGATTGAGTTCTGTTCTAAGCAAAGTAAGCTTCAGTAGATTTGTACCGCTATGTAAGGCCCGTTGGTGAGGCCTTGCAAGTAAGCCTTCTAGGAGGAGCTTAGGGTTAGCGTGGATCCGCCTGTGATTCCTTCAATAGTTTGTGGTGACTTTAATGCAATCTTAGTTATGGCAAATAAAGTTACCAGTGTGCCAGATTTAGAAGATATCCGTAATGCGAATGCCTTCATATAGGATTGGGGATTCTGGGAACCTCCCCCCTCTCCTCTCTCTGGTGGAGAGAAAATTCACTTGGACTAACGATCAAACCGACCCAATTTGGGTGAAATTGGATGGTTTTCTTGTTAATAGTGCGTGGGTGGGGGTGGAGTGCTTCCCTAAATTGATTCAAAAGAGTTTACTGAGATTAGGTTCTGATTATGTGCTAATTCGACTGGAGATCATGCAGCACCTTTCCAATCCTAGACCCTTCATGTTTGAGTTGGTTTGGACCATTATAGATGGGTTTAAATAGTTAATTCATCAATGGTGGTCGGAGTCTTCTTCCTTGGGGTGTGGTTCCTTTATTCCTGTTAAAAAGTTGTCAATGTTAAAGGGGAACATAAGGAAGTGGATGAAATTTAATTTTGGTTCTATTAAGCTTCGGAAGCTGGCTTTACTGCAAGAGTTGGGAGAGGTGGATATTGCTAAGGAAACAAGAAGTCTATCCTCTTCAAAGTTGCAACAGAAGTTGGAGCTGGTGGAGAACCTAAGTTGAGATCAGAAATCAAAAGGAGATTTAATGGAAGCAAAGATCTCAATTGCAATGGTTAAAAGAAGGAGATGAGAATACGAAATTCTTTCATGCGGTGGCAAACAGTCATAAAAACAAGAACTTCATTCCATTTATTAAAAATGATGGTGCTCAAATCGAGGACCTACGTGAAATGGGGTGTTCTTTCGCTACACATTTCCAACAGATATTTGGTCAAAAGAGAGTGTCTAGATTCAAAGTGGATTTTAGGAAGCTATTTGTTTTCAAGCCTCAAGTTGACCTAACTTAGCTGAAGAGACCTTTCACGTTGGAGGAGCTCAAATGTGTAGTATTTGAGTTGGGTCCAGATGGATTCCTTTGCATTTTTTTAGGCAATTCTAGGATTTGATGAAATCTTATCTCTGGAGGCTTTGTGAGGATTTTTTTTTATGGGAAAGCAAACTTATAAAGAATTAACTTGGCGAATTTAGCCCTTATTCCTAAGGTAGAAACTCCGGAGACCATAGGGGACTATCATCCTATCAACTTGATTAATTCCACTCTAAAGATTATTTCCAAGCTATTGGCCTCACGGTTAAGCAAAGTCATGAATCTGTTAGTTAACGCGGAGCAGTCTGTTTTCATGAAAGGGAGATGCATCCTAGATAATATAGCTACGACAGAAGAGTTGATATTCAGTATTCACAAGCGTCAGACTCCAGGGCACATTTTGAAAGTTGATTTCACTAAAGCTTTCGACATAGTGCACTGGGAGTTCCTTTTCGATATGTGAAAGCCTAGGGGTTTTGGGAATTGCTAGGTGGGCCAGATCTAGTGTATTCTATCCTCTTCGAAGCCTATGATTCTTATCAATGGTTCTCTGAATGGTTATGTCTGATAACGGAGAGGACTTAGGCAAGGAGATCCGCTCTCCCCATTACTCTTTGCTCTGATGACAAATGTTCTAAGATCGAAGTTCATGCATGCGTTAAGAGCCAAAGTTTTAATCGGGGTACCACTTAGAGAGTATGGAAGTTGATGCAATCTTCATTATGCTGATGACCTCCTGGTTCTGACCACGGGTGGTCTTAAATATCTTAGAGCGGTGAAACTAATGTTATATGTGTTCGAAGGTTTAATCGATTTGGAGACCAATTTCGCAAAAACATGTCTGTATTTTGAGCAAGATAGGTGAATTTCCAGAGGAAGCATCGTTGAAACTCTTAATTGTGTCGTGGGCAAGCTCCCTGTCACCTACCTAGGTATTCCAATTTACGGGAGAAGGCCTCATAAACAAGACTGGGAAGGGCTCATTTTCGAAATTAGAAGGTGCCTTTCAACTTGGAAAGTGCGGCATCTATCTCTGAGGGGAAGATTTACTCTTGTAAATTCAATGCTTTCGGTGATCCCCACTTACTGGATATTTATGTTTCGGTTGCCATGTTGGGTTATTAAGCAAATTGACCGAATTAGGAGGGATTTCTTATGGTCAAGTCCAAAGATTGACCACCCGAGCTGTCCATTAGCTAGCTGGAAAAAATTATGTCAATCGCATGACTAAGGGGGTTGGGGTATCCTTGACCTTTGCAAGTTTAATCAAGCCCTCTTGGGGAAGTGATGGTGGAAGTTTATGATGGTTCCCGATTGGTGTGGTACTGCGGTCATACAATTTAACTATGGTTGGACTCGTTGGAATATGTTCTCAAGGCACACAAGCAAGATCTCTTACTTTTGGATAGGAGTAGTTATCTATCTGCCGGCTTTAAGAAGTTCTACCATGCATAAAGTTAATTCGAGAGTGAAGACTCTTTTCTAGAAAGATCGTTGGCTGGATGGAAAAACAGCCAGGTACTTGTGGCCTGAGGATTTTGTTGTCAGCCATTGCCCAATGGCACGATTAGGGAACTTGCTTACCTTTGGGAGGTGACTCCTTTTGTGGATAACCATGTTATTCAACTAATTAGAGATCTTTTGAGGGCACCGAGAGGTGGTTTGTATGATCATAAACGGTGGATGCTCACAAGGAATGGTACCTTTTTAGTTAAATCATTCTATAATTTTTTAAATGATGGAGGTTTGCGTTGCTCAACGGCTAAGTTCTTCTGGAGAAATATTTGCCCAAAGAAAATCAACTTATTTAATTGGCTAGTATGGAAGGACAAGATCCTCTACCTAGAGAATCTTGAGAAAAGACATTGTAATCAACTGCCAATGGCAACATGTGTTTTATGCCATTCGGGCAAGGAATCGAGTTGACCACTTATTCATATATTGCACTGTCGCTAGACAAGTGTGGGGCTACTTTGTGCAGCTTTTGCATCTACTAGACCCACCTACATTTGAGTTATATCTGAGGATCTTGGAGGTCCTTCTTGATACCATCTCTGAGGGATATGAGGGATCTAATGATTAAGGCTCTTGTGTGGGACATTTGGCTTGTTAGAAGTGATTGAATTTTTAATGCTAATATGGTGCATGTTCATATTCTCATGATGAAAATTAAGCATATGCTTTTATCTTGGTTCTCAGCAGCGTTAGAGGGCCCCAAAGAGAAGCTTGAGGATTCTATATCTATTGTCCAACAAAGCTTGGAGTTTTTAGTCTCTCGTGCGGAGGAGATTGGTAGGGTGCCATCTTTCAGAGGAGGTTCTCGATCAGGACGCAGGCTAGGGGTTTTTTGGAAATGCTTCAAGGAGACTTTTCTGTTTCCTCTCTTTTGTGTTTGTTGTAGTTGGTTCTCCACAACTAGTGTGTTTAATGTTCTTCTGTTGTCTGTTTCTCACCTGCTTGGTAGGGGTTGTTGTACTTTCTCTTGTTTAATAGATGTGGTTTATCCACCTTTTCAATATATATATATATATATATATATATATATATATCAACTTTAGTGTCACCTTACTTCAACAACAGATTTAGATAATAAAATCAATTATTCAAAAGCCAAAGCACAAGGAGGGGAATAATATAACATACACGCAATGCATATTGTTTCCCAGAATTTGCATGGTAACCACTAGCGAACCCATTAGAATGAAAATCTTTATAATAAAAAATGTTGAGATGCCTTAAATTCAATTGTGGTGACCCTCTCCAAATTATGACCCGACCCAAAATTTAGAGAGTTTGATCCAAAATTAGAAAATTCAATGAAGATCAGTGATGGGTTTTTTGGCTTGGGCCCAGTAGTACAATATGATTCATTGTGGATTATATTATATTATATTATTGTAATTCAAATATAGAGGCTTTTCTTGTATCATCCTGTATTAGTTTTTTCCTCGAAAGGAAGAATAAAAAATCTCTATCTCCTACCTGTGAACATAGGTCACATCAACCGAATCACACAAATCTCTGTGTGCTATTGTTTTTCCTTTGTTTTCCTTCTTATTAGTATTGCGTTTGGCAGAACAAAAAAAAATCAAAATCATATTAGAACAACCAAGTAAAAAAAATAAAAATGAAGTCAAATTAAATAAAAAAATTAAATCTAAAGAGTATTTTCCCCTTACATTTTTTAAACATTGGTCAAATCAGCAAGAAACGTGCCGGATAATTGATTTGAGCGCAAATCCTACACTTTGAGGTTTTCCAAAATGCTGATTTCTTTATCCAAGGAACAAATAATTACTAAGAACTTTGCACAACAACATTATGTTAGAAAAGAAATTCTTTGGCCAACTCTGCAATTGCAGAAAATTAGTAACAAAAAGCAATACTATTCATTAGTACTATTCATAGGTCTGGGGTGTGGGTCCGTGTAGAAGAAATAGTAGTTTTACCCTTATGGAGTTCAGAGCAAAGGGATTTTCCTAAGAGGTCTGTAAGCCACTGTAATTGGTACACTCCGTACCTGTACTCCCCTTTGACAATCCTTTAAATATGGGGCACTTGTCTGTATATTTGAGTTAAATACTGTTGATCAATATTATTCATAGGCCTAGGTGTGGGTCCCCTGTCGGAGAAACAGAGGTTTCACCCCTCCATGGTTGTAGGGTAGAGGGAATTTTTTAGGAGGTCTATAAGACACCGTAACTGGTGCACCTCTGTACATGTTTATCTCTTTAACAATCCCTTAAATAGGGGTGCTTACGACCTATTACTAAAAAAAAAAAAGAATCAAATTATGTACAGTACTTGCAGGAAATGGAGTGAGCCAAGCTCTGGTGCCAACAATCCCAAAATAGCTTCAATTGGTAAGCTGATATGATGTGCTCCTAATAATGTTTTCATCTATTTTTTTCTTTTTGCATTAAATTATTGGAGTGGGTGCTTGTGCAGGCATCCGATTGATCAAGAGCTTGGGACTGAGGTAAACCAAATATCTCCACAAATAGACCCAGCTATTTATTGCCGGTGATCTTAAAGATTATAACACCATGTGTGAACTTGAAGGCATTGCAACCAATAAATGCAAGTTTGCTGGGTAAGTGCTGCAGAATGTCTGTACATTTATGATTTAGTGCTATTTTTAAATGTCAGAACACTTCTCCTTTTTAATTATTTTACTCTTGTGTGGGGAGCAACTCAAATTTCAATATCAATGTGTGATATTTTAAATAAAATTTAACTAGGATGCCAAGAACCTCTTACTCTATCGGGATTAAGTTCCCTGTTTTAAGTGATTTTGTTTTTGTTGAAGGTGTTGTTCAAACTCAGCTCATATAGGGTGAGAGCACTTTGTTAAAAAAAATAAATAAATAAAAAACTTGGATGTTTTCTAAGAAACTTTGTTATTCTTCATTTGTATGCCTTGCTCTCCCTTTTTATATTGAGTTTGTATTCCAAAGTGTTCTTTTTTTTATTATTTTATAAAGGCAACAGCACCACACCCAATTAGATAGTTGTCAAATAGACATGCAGGTATGATTATGTACTAATTATAGTGACTTAACGATCCCCTAGAGATTTACCATATGAGATAAGATAATACGATGGATAATGACTCATTATCACAGCCAAGAAGATATAACAATGATCATAACCCCACAATAATAAATTCCCACTGTCTTGCGACTGTAAAGAGGTAGAGAATACGTTTCCTCCCAGAAAGAGCTTAGTGACATTCTATAAACAGTACTGTACAGTATTTCTACAGTTTAGCATCGCGGGATTTCAACCCTTTGCCACTAACCCACCATTCAAGTGACTTTCCATTGAACTATCAAATGGTTGTCTCCAAAGATTATCAAAATCACAAAAAAAATGAGCTAAACCAAACCTGAGTTTAATCAATTTCATATGTGTTAATTATTTCATGGCATTGAAGATATGATTGCAACTTTTACTCCAAGAAAATTTAGTATAGATGATTAATTTTTATTTTATTTTTTATTTCTTTTTACACAACCAATGATTTATTGTAGTTTTAGGACTAATGTTGGTAATATTCAATGTGGACCCCACTCTCTTTAGAATTATCTTTTTGTTTTGTTTTTTTTTATTTAATTTAATTAGTGTCTTTTAAAAGTTTTATCTTATCCTTTCATAACCTTCTACCCATATTTTAGGCAACCTCCCACCTGCGCGATTTTTTTTTAAAATTTCAATAAAAAGGGATAACTTCGCAGTCTTCTCCCTATCGTCTCTTTAGCATTGTGGTGGCAGAATCGAGAGGTTCTCCTAGTCCCGATTGTCAAACGAGAATCTAAGCGACTTCCAAATACAAGGTTAGGCAGTCATCTGATTTCTGTACCTTGTGGTGGTCTTGTTTGGCAGTGTTGGGTGTTTGTTTGGTGTTGTATGTTAGATGTTCTCTGCTTGTAGGTTCTTCATGTTCTTTTAAGTTTCTCTATTAAATACGTTCTTTATAGTTCTGCTAGTGGTTCAATGAATTCAGGCAAGCTTTACTTCTCCATGTTTTATCCTGGTTATTTATGGATGCCGTTGTGTGAATATATATTATCCTTCAAAGGTTAATTAGTAATGCTTTAGCAGTTTAATTTTCTTCTTGATGCACTGTACTGTTTGGGTTAGGATGTGCAGTGTTTTGATTGAGGTCTTATAGTATCCAATGATATTTATTTTCTGATCCTTTATAAGATTAAGTGTTATACTTGGAATCCAAGACTCCTAGTTAATTTGTAAAGTTAGGGTTATTGAACTGATTTTATGTCTATAGGTTCTTTTGTGGAGAGTTAAGTGGGAGTCAACTTGGATTTTTGTGGATTTAGCGAATATCAGGTAAGTATCCCACATATAAATTATGCTATGTATATACGTTCTTTGACACTAGTTAAATTTGTGAAAATAAGTATTTTATTTATTTATTTTGTGATAAATAGGTTTCAGTTCATTATTCAAATTATATTTATTTAATTAACAGTATTTTCGGAATTATTTTTAATATATTTAAAACTTCAAATTAATGATATCCTGTAGAATCTGAAATGTCTAGATGTGTACTCAAATCCTGAATATTTCAAGTATTTGAATTTTCAGTTAATTAATTTTAAATCCTGATTATTTGCCATCTGAAATTTCAGGTATTTGATTTATGATTATTTAAATTTTTGAATTAAAGATATGTTTAAACTAAGAGATCGGGAAATTATTTAAATGTCAGTTTCCTTAAATTTTTAATTATTATATATACTACGTTTGCAATCAGGATCATATCATTCCTGTTTTTTTTATTATTATTATTCCTTTGTTTAAATTATAGTTAACTTTTGAATTTCAAAGTTGTATTTCATTTGTTTTATTCAGACAGTATAGCTTGTGAATTTCAGATACTATATTTAAAGATTATTGTTAACTTTATTTAAATTCAGATTTTCTATTCTACTGATTTTGGGTATTTTATTTAATTATTGTTTAGCAAATATTATTATTTTTATTATCTGTTAATGTATGGATTCTATTAATTGGTTTATTTTGATATGACAAAAAATGGGATCATGTTACTGTAAACTCTTGTACTTTGCTTGTTTTGAATTTTGCTAGTTCATCGTTTGTGAACATAAGGTACTTTTGATATAAAAACTAGTCCCCAACTAACTATGCAATAACCCATCACATCGGGGGTTAAACACCCGACCGTGTCGACACGTATTTTTGTTCTAGAAACTATAGTTTCCCACGCTTGCCGTCGGTGCGAATATCGGCCTTTGTTAATTTTTGGCTCGGGTCACCGAGGGTAAAAAAATATGACTTTTTGTTTTGTCTCGGGTCACCGAGGGTAAATATATGAATTTTTGTAATTTGTTTTTGGGCAATAGTTGTTTGGGGGACCTATATGCTTAATTTTTTTGACATCTATGTTATGTGAATTAAACTTATGGTTGGTTTTTGCAAATTATTAAATTATGATTTTTTTGATAAGTGATCCCTATATTTTTTTAGTGGGTGCTTCATCGATCATCAAGCTCATAAATTTTGTTGTTATTTTCTTCAGATTAGGAGTAGAGGTCAGTGATGGATAGCTTAGCAGGATCGTTGGGCCACCGTCAATCTTCTTAGCATGTAATAAGTCCCGTTTGTTGTGGGCATAGTTTTTATTTGATTAAATTTATAGCAACTGTGCAAGACATTTAGTTATTTCTTTTAGTGTTGAACTCCATTCTTGTTTCTAGCCTTTAGTCTCTGTTAGATTTTTTTTTGTGATTTGTTGAGAACAGGTTTTGAGGCCTTACATGCCTGCTGGGCCTCGGCTTGGTTGGTGTGTGGCCGTTTGTCAGCGCACTGTGCCTGGCGAGCCGGGTTCGGGGCGTGACAAATTTAGTGGTATCAGAGAATTCTCAGTTAATCTTGATCCTAGTATTCCTGATAGACCTTTCTGATTTTGACTGCTAGGATGACTTATGTGTTAGCTCTACATTCTCAAGAGCTAGTTAAACTTTTAGAGTTTTGTCTAATTTTGATTGGGTTTGCCTCGCAGAATGGCACCCCATAGAGCTGCCAGTAGGAGTGTTGGAGAGTTGTTTGGGCGGGCATCGACTTCTGCGGATGCCCCCACTGAAGGAGGGGCCGGAAGGATGGATAGAGATGAAGCTATGATGGAGTTGGTTCGAGAGGTGGTAGGGATGGTGCGTGACCAGAGACAGCAACAAGCAGCACCACCCCCACCACTGCCGCCTCATCCTGCTCCGCCTACTTCCCAGGAGCTTAAGGAGAAGACTATTATGGAATTCAAAAGATCTGGTCCGTTACCGTTTGAGGGCACTACCAATCCTGATGATGTGGAGGTTTGGGTAGAAGAAATGGAGAAAGCTTTTGCAGTGATGAAGTGTAATGAAGAAGAAAAGCTTAGGTTCGGAGTGTACATGCTCAAGGGACCGGCAAACCACTGGTACAGAGGAGAACTTCGCATTCGTCAGGGAAAGGAGTTTGAATCTTGGGAGCAGCTGAGGAAAGCCCTTTTCTGTAAATACTTCACCAGAGACAAGATGGTGCAGTTTGAGAGAAAATTCATTAACTTGACGCAGGGGAGTATGTCTGTTGATGAGTATGAGATGGAATTCGACAAGCTTTCTAGGTATGCTCCGAAGTTGGTTGATGATGATCAAAGCAGGGCCCGACACTTTGAGGGAGGCTTCCAGGCACATATTCGGAGGGGTTTAGCCGCTTTACACCTGACCAACTATGCAGTGGTGGTAGGGTGTGCTAAGTCATTGGACACTGTTTAGGGTGACACCAGGGATCAAGCAGAAGATTTCAGAAGAAGAGAGATAGAAGTTTTGACAACAAGGGAGACCGTAATACTGGGAATGGAGGAAGATCCAAGTCTGATGTGGGTCAGAATAAGTCTCAAACAGTGGGTGAGCCGCCAGCTCAGAGATCTCGAGGATTGCCACCTGCTTCTTCTCATTCTGGCCAGAAGAAATGCTCTACTTGTGGTGGTGCGCATGACTCTAAGGATTGCAGGCGGGTTACAGGGGCATGTTACAGGTGTGGCAGTCTGGAGCACCATATTGCTGAGTGTCCACAGATGCAGTCTTCTGGATCACAAAGATCCTCTACAGTTCAAAATTCTAGGCATGAACCAACACCTAAACCTCAGGGTTCTGTGGGTCAGCGTGCAGGAAAGGAGATGGTCAGTGAGCAACCCTCATCCTCAACTCAGCATAAAGTTGGAAGGCCGAAGACACAAGGACGAGTTTATGCATTGACTCAGGAGGATGCTCATGCCTCAAATGCAGTGGTGTCAAGTATACTATCAGTTTATTCCACATATGCATGTGTCTTATTTGATTCTGGAGCTACACATTCGTTTATCTCGTCTGCTTTTATTCGGAAGCATGTTTTGCCTGTTACTACTTTTGAGTATGATTTGTGTGTTGCCACCCCATTGGGAGTTGATATTGTTCTTAGTAGAGCATGTGAGAACTGTCCCATTATTGTTGCCGGCCATGAGTTGCTAGCTTGTCTTCATGTTATGGGTATGACTGACTATGATGTCATTTTGGGAATGGATTTTCTGTCTAGATTTCATGCTGTAGTTGATTGTTATGCAAAAAGGGTAGTGTTTAAAATCCCTGGTGAAGCTGAGTTCACCTTTCAGGGAAATGAGTCTGTGTCACCGCCTCGTGTGATTTCCGCTTTACAAGCTCGGAAATTACTCTTGGGTGGGTGCTCGGGGTTTCTTGCAACATTGGTGGAAGTTGAATCAGAAGGGCCAGTGTTAGAGGATATTCAGGTGGTCAATGAATTTTCTGATGTTTTCCCTGAAGATCTTCCTGGTTTGCCACCAGATAGAGAAGTTGAATTTACTATTGATTTGATTCCGGGAGCGAGCCACATATCTAAGGCTCCTTACAGGATGGCACCTGCAGAACTTAAGGAGTTAAAGAAGCATCTTTCCTAAGTGTTCAATTACTTGGAAAGTGGTTTATCAAAGTTGACATTACCTCTTTTCATTCATTTATTATTTTTTTTTTTGAAAAGGTGGATAAACCACTTCAATTAAACTGAGAACATAGTACAAAAGACCCAACATAGGAGCCACAAAAACCACTCACACCACAAAAGACAAGAGACACTAACAGCACACCCGAGGGTGCACAACACACCCTCCCCCAGCTCAAATGAAGGCCGCTACCCCGTGCTACCGTCGGTTGCCTCCTCGGCAGTAGAATCCACCCTGTCCATCCTGTCTATCTGACTCCTAGGCCCAAGGAAGTCAAGGTTGCGCCTAACAGTTGTCATCGTATCTTCCAATCTCGCCTGGGCGTTATTTGCAAGAGCATCGAACCACGATAGAAGCATGCGATTAATATTTAGGACAATGCAGTGTGCTAGAAGAATTTTATCATTAAACATTCTATCATTGCGCGCAAGCCAAATATTCCAGACTAATGCCTTGATCATTAAGTCCACCAAGAGCCTGCTGCTTGGTCTCACCAAATTTCGCCAATCCAACCAAATACATCTCATCGAACTCGGGGTTGAGGAATGCGCAGCGTCCTGCGAAAGTAACCCCACACCTCCTGAGCAAAGTGACAATGAAGGAACAAGTGGTCAATAGATTTAGCATCCGAATGGCACATGTACATGTTGCTGTCGAGAGCTTGTTGTAGCGCCTTATCTCCAAATTTTCCATCGACAGTATCTTATTCTTCCAGACCAACCAATTAAAAATATTAATCTTTTTGGGACAATTGCTCTTCCAGAAGAACTTCGCAACCTCACACCTGGTACCCCCATCGTTTAAGAAGTTGTAAAGAGATTTCACCGAAAACATACCATTACCATTAAGCACCCTTTTTTTAGATCTTTCACATCTTGTTCATTGGCCCTCCATCTTTCCCAAATTTGGACAATAACCACATCCTCACAAAAGGGTTGATTCTCCAACAGGTGGCCTAGCTCATTGAAGGTAGAGTCCTGCTGTCTACTCTCACTATAAAGCTCCGGCCACACAGACATTGGGGCTCTCCCGTTGAGCCACCGATCTTTCCAGAAGAAAGTTTCCAAACCAGAGTTGATTACACTTGTAACACAACACCTTAAGGCAGGGAGAACCTTTAGAACACCTCTCCAGAAGAAAGACACCCTACCACTAGTGCGCGGGAACATATCCCAACTCAGACTACCATAGTTAAATTGGATCACTTCAGTCCCCCTCTTCAACCCCAATCTGGATCATTCGAGAATTTCCACCACCACTTCCCCAACAGCGCCTGATTAAAGTTATTTAGGTCAAGTATCCCCCAGCCTCCTTGCTCCCTATCCCGACAAAGGGCTTTCCAGCTTATAAGTCGACAACCGGGTAATGTGCTCACTAAAAACAATTTTTTCTTACACTTTTCTTATTTGTTGATGACATCAATTCCACTGCTTTGTAGATGATATTTATGGACGGCTTGACACCCCTTGATTGTTGATTTGTATAGTGTTTTAGTAAGCTATCTAAAAGATGGGTATATGATATTAATATTAAATGAAATCTACTTTGCATTTCATTTAGGGGACCCTTGAATGCCTTAAATGTTGATTTTAAAAGTGAGCTTCTATCATGATATTTTGTCACTCTTTAACATTTAAATTGTTCACATTTTTATGGTGCTACCTAGCTTTAAAATTTATTTCAATCAAGGAATTTATTGTATTTCATATACTTTCCTATTATCAGGTATACTGTCTAATAACCATGAGATCCTTTTGTAGTCATTGATGATTTTTCTTTTATGAAACAGATAAATCACATTTTCAAAAAAGCTGAAAAAAGAGTACAACAAGTGCAGAAAGGAAAGAAGAGAAAGAAACAATAACAATAACATTCCACTAGATGTGGTACATAACAATATGCTAATACAAAAAGAAAAAAAAAGTTCAACTTAGGCAAAGGGAAAATCCAAGTGAAACTCAGGATAAAAAAAACCAAAAGGTGGACTGGCTAGAAAGACTCTCATCTAACAAGGGGCAACTCGAATCACCCCCTTAGGATATATGAACACCAAGCTTTGCTTCACCGTGTTGCCGATCTACTCCATCTTCAGTCGCTTTAAGTCCAGGGTTGTAGAGACCCAAAAATTAAACAAATTAGTCACTTTAATAATCAAATAAGGAGAAGAATAGAAACATACATCAAAAATACGCCTATTCCTTTCCAGCTAAACACTCCAAATAATAGCTCTAGTTAGAGTAACCCAGGTATTTTTGTAGTAGCCCTCTGAAGGGTGTCATCTACAAGCCCGTATTTCAGAGAGGAACTATAGGTAATGAGTCGCATTGAGAAAAAATGCTTCCAGATTCTCACTACAAAAAGGCAATTGAGGAATAAGTAATCTGAAGCTTCTGTTGCTTTATAGCACAACATGCAGGTGGTGATTGGAAAGTTATTACATATTCTTTTAGGCAAGTTTTCCAATGTAAAGATTTTTCCATCTCAAGCTAGCCAAGTGAAGGCCTTCACATTCCTTGGGTAAATTTTTCTCAAGATGATCTTGTTGGGTGACAGCAAATGCCACCATCGATCAAGAAGTTGTAGGACTTAACAGTAAAACACCCTTTGGAGGTAAGGCTCTAATCTTTCAAATCCTTTGAGTCGCTCCCAAGTCTAATTATATAGTCATCAATGAAAGGGTCAACTTCTTGTAAGGAGTGAATAATGAAAACTGGGGCAATGTCTTTCACTATACTAAAAGGAGTGGGAGAAACAACTAAAGCATGTCCATCCACCCAATGGTCTAACAAAAAAAGATTGGAACAGCCTATTGTGTTTTGTGTGGGAGACACACACTTTGAAAGCTAGGAGATAGTTCATGAGCCTCCCTAGAATAAGAATCTCTTGGATGATGGTCTTTGGAATAAGTTCCAAAATTTGTGATCTTAAAAATAGTTGAACAAAATGACCATAGATCCACACCAAACTCTCTTTTGATAAGATTTTCCTCCACCACTAGGCCAGTAATACTAAATTAAAGTTCACAAGGTTAATAATTCCCTATCCATCTGTGTCACGAGGTCTAAAAAATCATTTCAATTCACTAATTTGCATTTCAATTCACTAATTTGCATTTCAATTCACTAATTTGCAGCCCACCTTTTCCATGTTTCGCCCACACCACAAAAAGTGGGGATTGACATGAGAATTGAGTTAATTAGGATGAGTCTTTCTCTTTGGTTTATGCCTAATTTCCTTATAATTATTTATTAATTTGGTTTTTTTTAGAAAACATTTGCTTAGTGGTATGCTTTTACATTCAATTAGTTAGATTTAAAGCTAAGAGATTTAAAGTTTATTCATTATTATTTTCTTTTCTAAATTATACAAAAATTATATTTTAACTTTTAAAATATACTTTTTTTTGAATAAAGTGGATTAACCACATGTATTAAAAAAGCATAAAAACAACAAAACCCCACAAGAAGTGGCGAGAAAGCAACTGAAAAGTACAAGAGAGACAAAAGAACCAAAACAAACAAAAGACCAAAAGCAAAACAACATTGAAGAACAGGTCACTCAGGCCCAAAAAGAGTAACTGGAGACCACATCGTCAAAACGAACTACTCCATAGGAAACATGTCAATCCCTGTCTGTCCACCAAGGAACTGCAGACTACGCTTGGCCGTAGACATAGACCCTTCCAATTTTGCTTTTTTGGCATCTGGCACTGCATTTATCCAAGACAAGAACATATAAATAACTTTCAACAGCACAGACCGATGAACAGAATAAGCATTGTTAAAAATTCGAGCATTTCTCTCAAGCCAAAACATGCCACAGTAAAGATCTAATAACAAGGTCCACGGCATCCTTGATAGGTTTTGGAATAAGAGCTCGCCAGCTCCCCCACAATTCTTCCACAGAGCGAGGAGGGGGTGGAAAATGAAAGCGAGCTGCAAGGAAAGCCCACAATCTAACAACAAAAGGACACAAGAGGAACAAATGGTCCACAGTTTCAATATCCGCATTGCATAACACACAAGTAGCTGTCGGAAGTTTATTGCAGCCTCTAGCAGCGAGATTGCTCAGAGTAAGAATACTATTATCCCACACGAGCCAGTTAAACAAGATGATTTTCTTCGGGCAAAGGGAGTTCCAAATTGAGTTGGTGATTCCACAGGTAACGCCACCATGAATGAGAAAACTGTAAAGAGATTTGACAAAAAAGATGTCGTTTGAAGTAAGGGCCCACTTCTTGGTGTCAACAGCTCCGCGAACCACAAGTCCAAGATTTGCGACTCGCTCTGCTAACTCAACATGGTCAGATTTGAACCAGGACTCCTGGGTGAGATGGATGAGTTCTTTGACTGTACCGAACTGCCTATTCGAGGCAAAGAAAAGATCTGGTCACAGATTTTTTGGGGCACAGTTATCTACCCACTTATCTAACCAAAATAAAGTTTTTTCACCATTGACCACTACCGAAGAAACACCAGCTTGAAAAGTCAGAAGATTGTGGAGCAACCCGTTCCAAATGAAGGATCTTCGGTTAGGTGGTTTGCTATGGAGGTTCCAACCTTGAGCATAATTGGAGTAATTGAACATGACTATTTTATCTCCACACCAGGAGTCCCCAGAAGTCAATTTCCACCACCACTTTGCTAACAATGTGTTGTTAAAAACTACAAGGTTCAAAATCCCCCACCCTCCTTGTTCTCGAGGTCTACAGATTCTGTGCCACTTTACCAGCCTCATTTTTGGATGATCAATGTCAGGGCCAGACCACAGAAAATCCCTGCGTATCCTATCAATGGCTTTTATCACCCAGCAGGGAAGTTTGAAGATAGACATCCAGTAGTTCGGGGTGGTAGAGAGGACAGAATTTACCAATGTTAATCTGCCACCAAAAGAAAGAAGCTTTCCTTTCCAAGTTTGCAATTTTGATCTAATCTTCGAAATAAGTTCCTCCCATACTTGTCGAGAAGGTCGACAACCAGAAATGGGAATCCCTAGGTAACTCACAGGAAGAGTGCCCCTAACACAGTTGAAAGTTCTAGCAAGATGTTCCTCCAGAAGCTTGTTTTTTTCCGAAGAGAAAAGGCAGGTTTTATGATAATTAACTTTCAATCCAGAAATACCTTCGAACAAAACAAGGATTAATTTGATGATGCTAAGGTCCTCCTGCCCCCCAGCTGTAACCACAAGAAGATCATCTGCATACTGGAGATGGCACATTTTCCCATGAACTCCCAGAGGAACCCCGAAAAGGATTCCAGAGGTGAGAGCGTGGTTGAACATTAGGCTAAGCACATCCGAGACAAGCATAAAGAGTAGGGGGGAAAGTGGGTCTCCTTATCTCAAACCCCTGAGATATCTAATGTAACCCACCTGTTCTCCATTAATGATAAAATTTGCTTTTGAGGAGATGAGGATAGCCTTAACCAAGCCGACCCAACGCCCACTAAAACCATAGGCCTGGAGAAGGTCGACTAGAAAATCCCAGTCCACCATATCGAAGGCTTTAGCGAAATCCACTTTAACAATGTGACCCGGAATTTTCCTTCTGCGGAGGCTAAAAATCAGTTCCTCCGCTGCAAAAATGTTATCTAGGATACATCTGCCTTTGATAAAGGCCGATTGCGATTTATCAACCAGGGAGTCAATCACTTTACTCAACCTTGAAGCCAATAATTTAGACAGAATTTTTAAAACTGAGTTAATGAGGCTTATGGGTCTAAAATCTGTCGGGCCTTCAGAATTGGAACTTTTGGGAATGAGAGCAATGCTAGCCCAATTTATACGCTCTACATTGATAGACCCTTTGTGAAAATCGGAGCACAGGGTAAGAACATCATTTTCAATAATATTCCAAAATTTTTGGAAAAAGGAAATGGGAAAACCATCAGGACCCGAAGCTTTATCAGCCCCAAGATAGAAAACAGCGCCTTTGATTTCTTCCCTCGAGAAAGGGGCATCCAAAACTGAGAGATTTGGGAGAAGTTTGTTACTCAACAACGAATCCCAAGAGAAATGGAATCTAGACTCCCTTCTCGTTCCAAAAATATTTTGGAAATGGGAGGTGAACGCTTTCCTTAAAATTTCCTACCCTTCCACAAAAACAACATTATCTAAAATCCTCGGAATGAAATTACGATTCCTTCGACCATTTGCAACCGCATGAAAAAATTTTGTGTTATTGTCGCCTTCTTTTTCCCATAGAGCTCGATATCTTTGCTTCCAATAAATTTCTTCTTGTTTGAGCAATATGGAAAAAGCATCATGAGTATTAGATTCAGTCAACAATTCCGCAGGAGAAAGGGACCTAGAGTCTTTAGCCTGGTCAAACAAGTCAAGAGTGTCCAACAACTCTAATTTTTGAGACTTGAGAGCCCCAAACTTTAATTTAGACCACAATCTTAATTTTGCTTGGAGGAATTTTAGTTTTTTTGCTAGAATGAAGGCTCCACACCCCCTCGGGCAAGTTTCATTCCACCAAATAGAAATTAACTCTGTAATACCTACCTCAGAATACCAGAATTGTTCAAACCTAAAAGGTCGCCCCTTAGAAATGAAGGAACCTGCTTCCAAACATAGAGGCACATGATCAGAGCCCAATCTTGGCAAACTAGTCTGATGCACTCTGGAAAACACATCTAACCACTTTTGGTTAACCAAGAATCTATCTAAACAGACCCAGATAGGGTCGCTCTAGCCATTGGTCCAAGTGAATTTTTGACCCACCAGAGGAGGTTCAACAAGATTCAAATCACACACCAAAGATTGAGCACTTCTAATATCAGTTAGATTGGGGATACCAATATTTTTATCCTCAACTGAGAAAATTGCATTGAAGTCACCACAGATAACCCAAGGCATATCAGTGTGACAATTCCTTAATTCCTCCCAGAAAGAAGGTTTGAGGTGCCTAAGGTTTGGCCCATAAACCGTAGTGCACAACCAAGTAGAATGATCGCAAAGGTTGGTAAATTCCACCGAAAGGCAAAAAGACCCTACGGAGACAACCCTCCCTTTCCTAAGACTACTGTTCCAACATATGACCATGCCTCCCGAGGTACCATTGGCAGGTGAGAAGCAGAAATGATCTAGCTTAGATCCGCCAATTTCCCTCCAGGAAGGTTGGGAAATTTCGGATAATTTTGTCTCCTGAAAACAGCAAACCTCAACTCGGTGCAAGTTAAGAAAATCCCTTATTAAGAATTTTTTGGAAGGCCTACCGAGCCCCCTCACATTCCAAGAAATGATATTTAAATTCATAAAAACAACTAACATGGCAGAACCATCCACTTAGGATGCGGTAGCTGGGCTCCTGACAGGAGCCACAATGCTACAATCAGAGTTACGAATCATAGCAAGACATTCTTCTTTATGCCCATTTAAATCAACTAAAACAATACCACAAGAAGAGCAAAATTTATCTAATTGAACATCTGGCCAATCAGAAATTGAAAGAGGTTGGGGGTTGGTACCTTCAGGGGAGAGTGAGCTGGATCCTGCACCTGAGCCTTTTTTCTTTCCTGAACGAGATGGAAGAGCCAGGTAACCAGCCTCCTCGGTCCACCTAGATGAGGGTTTCTTTTGTCTCTCACTACGTCTAGTAGTTTCTGGAAAGTTCTTGACTTGTGGGGAGGAGTTTGTGTTAACACCACTGTAGGTACCGGGAAACAACTTTTTGATTTTTGTTTTCAAGTTTTATTACCTAATCCAATGAGCATCTGCTATCTCTGCAATATGATGGCCTTCGACTAATTAACTTCAGTAAAAGCATTCCAAAAGCAAATGTGTTGCCTTGAACATCCATATCCTGTCTTTCTATAAAATCTATAAATCCATGACATGGTCCGCCATGGGCGATAGAACCATTTATGTCTGGTTTCGAAGCAATGGTAATCACCTCACAAAATCAACCAACTACATAGATAGAATAGATTTTATTAATAGAATGTAAGTTGATTGTAGAAAGACAGGATTTTATCCATATCCTGTCTTTCTATAAAATCCATAAATCCATGACATTTGGCA
This sequence comes from Dioscorea cayenensis subsp. rotundata, assembly GCF_009730915.1. Taxonomy (NCBI): domain Eukaryota; kingdom Viridiplantae; phylum Streptophyta; class Magnoliopsida; order Dioscoreales; family Dioscoreaceae; genus Dioscorea; species Dioscorea cayenensis. The sequence continues at coordinate 18,987,363 of NC_052472.1, read as the reverse complement.
CTTGAGCCAATCTATTCCAGTTGCTAGCAACCCACATGTGTTGAGACAACAATGGAAGGTGAAGAAAGGAACAAAGAGGCTAATTGTGGGGAAAAAAGGAAGGTTTGGGTCCCATAAAGAACAATGAATGTCATCCAATTATGTAAACTTTTGTAAGCAGTAACTCTATGACAATATTGTGTGCAAACTATGCAATTTTGTAAATGTTGTCATCAACTGCTGGATGAACTATGAAACATAAATCAAGTGTTAATTTTGTAAATGAGGGGAGTTAATTTCATGTTTGAAGATGTTACTTTTGTAAATGAGTTAATTTTCATGTATCAAGATGTTGATTTTGTAAATGGAGTTAATTTTTCTGCACATGTGATTGTAGATTTTTGCAAATGTTAGCACAATTCTCTATTTACTATTTTTTTATATGAAAATGTTGTGCGTATTTGAGTGAACCATTGGAAGGAAGGGAGAATGCATTCTTGAGTTTGAGTGAAGCATTGGAAATAATTTAATTCCTCTAGTGTAACATCTTTAAATTGACCATTCTTAATATTATATTGGGATAAGATTATTTCTTTTTCCCTTTTTTTGGTTGAAGGAATTGTATTACGACTGTCTTCATGGCTTCTAAATAACTTTCATAGCTTCTGTATAAATATAACCATTTTTATGGCTTCTATATAGAGTTTGTTGGTCATTTCCATAATCCAAATTATAAGTACTATTAAATGAGGATTTCTTTAAAATGATAGAGGTTCATTCAATTTCAACCCTAAACTTAGGGTTTTCCATTAAAATATTGTCTTGGGTGGTCAAGATCTCCTATCCTGTCTCTCTTCATAAGGGTTTTCTTCTCATAAAAGCTTTCATATCTCCATCCACTTTGTTGTTCTTGCAATCAAGCCCAAACCAAGGAAGAAGATGAAGCTGATATGGATTCCTTCGTGTGACGTGGCGATCTTCATTTGAGGTGGTCAGTTTCGGGTGATGTGGCAACGACTAACGCGTGATGATTGAGTTCTTCCGGTTGCCACGCAAGCAAAGGGGAATAGGAAACTCTCCAGTGACCTACCGGTGATAAAAAATTGTATTCAGTGAGCAATATGATACAAATTGAAGTTGGATGATCGAAATGAAAAAACATAAAAGTTTGATAACCTGTCATAAAAATTACCCATGTATTATGATATATTTACTAGGCCTCATGACCAATTAAATAAAAAATGAAATGTGAAAGCAACACACACACCAAGGATTTGAACCGCGGTGGATCAAAATCACATGCTTTATAGCTTGACCCACTAACCACTCAAGCATAATTACATTACAAACTATTTTATGTTCCAAAAATTTATTTTACATTAATTTCAATGTAGAAAAGCAAACCATTAAACTTATGTTGCCTAAAAGGTAATCTTTCCAGCGCCAAGGGGGGATTCAGCCCCTGCTAGCTAGCCCTCTTTGGTTCCGCCCTTGGTTGAGGGTGTGTGGTTAGACAATTAATTCTCAACCCATGCACATGCCTCTAATGTATATAGCGATTGTCACTTTTGGGGAAAAATTGTTTCGTTAAAAGATCAAAATAAACAATAATTTAAAGTTTTAAGACTCATTGATGTCTTAATCCATTACTTTCATGTGCACTTATCATCAAGCTAGTCAGATCTGAGCCGAGCATTGACTCTGCATGCCAAACCCAACGGTTAGATTCAGAGTCAAACCATATCAATAATAAAATATTTTTAAAATAATTAATAATGATAAAATAATATAAATAATATAACCTATATTTTAATAATTAAAAATACAATTAATTAAATATAATATTTAAAACTTTAATGCTATATATTTTCTTGATTTTTAAAATATCTAAAATATAATTAAATTTAATATTTAAAATATTTGTTTTATATAATATCATTAATTTTTTTAAAAATATAAAATATTAAAAAAAAAACCCTAATAGTTCTCCTCTCACCCTCTCTCAAGACTTGAAAATCAGGTGCGAACTCACACCCAGTCCCAGTCTCACTCTCTTTCACTATCTCCAGTCAGCCCCCTTTTTGTGTTTTTTTTCTTTTCGCTGCAGCTCCCTCGCTTTCTCTCGCCACTAGTTTCTCCCTCAATTCTTCTCATGACTAGCATTTTTTTTTCTCTGTTGTGTCACTCCCTCATTTCTCAATTTTTTTTTTAAGCCATTAGATCAGGCCAGGTTAATTCATTTTTGAGTAAATTAATCGGGTCATTAAATTTTTTATCGGGGTTTTTTAAGGTTGAATTAAAAGATATAATTGAACCCGCCTCATGATCGGTTCTCCATTCTTACAGTCGAATCGGTTGAGAGTTTGACTGCCATGCTTATACTCCATCTTAAACGCTCTAAGAAATTTCGTGGAAATTTCTTATGTACTAACCTGACACCTAGTGGGTGAGTCAAGTCAAACAGACTAAACCAGACGCGTCATGTGCACCATCAACATAAATACAGTTAAAGACCACCGTTTACTTGGCCATTGGAAATCTCGAACACTCCAACATAGTAGGCCCCTCCACGGCCAGTCACCATACTCTTTAATTTATTAATTTAATATGCACTTACATCCAATCATACATACCGGACGAAATTTTGTGAAAAGTTTACAAACTTTTATTAAAATTTTAAAAAGAACAAGTAGACCGAGTCAAACCAACAAAGCAACGTAGCCTATCCCCCAAACAAAAACACTCATACACGAATGTTTTTATTAGTTACTTTATGTACATATAAGAAAATAGAATCCCTATTTATTAAATCTGCAAACATACAGCTCATTGCTTGCGTTTCTTTTTAGCATCCATATATTTCAGTAGCTTTTTAAGACATTTGTGTGCCGTTCATCTCTTTGATCTGATGGCTTGTCTCTCATTGTCTGTTTTGTTTGTCATCCTTGTTGTCTCAGCATTCCCTCCAGCTTGCTATGTCCATGGTATAAGTTGTATTGAAACTGAAAGGATAGCCCTTCTCAGCATTAAAGCAGGCATTGATCAGAGCAACAACCAAAGCTTTCCCTCTTCTTGGACTGGCCAAGACTGTTGTAAATGGCAAGGAGTGACCTGCAACCATGAATCCCGGCATGTCATCAGGCTTGATCTCCGACAGTACACTTCTGATCCCTCTGATCCCTTTTTTCAGCATTTCGCGCCAGCAAGTAAGTTGAGCTGTCTCTCATTCAGCTTCACCATTTAAAGCACTTGGACTTGAGCATGAACAACTTCAGCAACTCCCCCATCCCAGACTTTATTGGCTCTCTTGCCAACCTTGAGTACCTTAACCTCTCTAATGCCGGATTCAAAGGAATCATTCCTCATACCCTTGGAAACCTATCACGCTTGCGTTACCTTGATCTTAACTCATATTATTATTGTTATTACTACTTTCTAGAAGCAAATGATCTCCACTGGCTGTCTGGGATGAGTTCTTTGCAGCATCTTGATATGAGTGGTGTGGGCCTCTCAAAGGTGTCTGGTTGGCTTTATGACATTAATATGCTCTCTTCTCTTCTTGTCTTGAAACTCTCTCATTCTGAACTCCAAGCAGGTGGTATTCATGATATTACTCCACTTCATCATCTCAACTTCACATCTCTTCGTGTGCTTGATCTCTCTTGGAATATTGGCCTGAGCATCACTCTGCCTCTATGGTTGTTCCATCTCACTAGCCTTGTTAATCTTGATCTTTCTGATTGTGCTTTCTATGGCAGGTTACCAGTCACCATTAGTAACTTGAGTAGCTTGGGAGTCTTGAGCTTGGCTCATAGCTCTTTTCATGGAGTGATTCCGGAGTCCTTGGGAAATCTTGGTAGCTTGGAGAGACTTGATTTATCAGAAAATGAACTCAATGGAAGCATTCCAGAGTCCTTGGGAAATCTTGGTAGCTTGGAGAGACTTGTTTTGTCAGAAAATGAACTCAATGGAAGCATTCCAGAGTCTCTGAGCAATCTTACAAATTTAATGTATTTTGATTTGTCTTATAATAATATTGGGGAGGAGTTGCCAAAGAGCATAGGGAGACTACAGAAGTTGCAGAAGATTTACTTGTCTGGTAACAAAGTTCAGGGATGGATGCCTGCAAGCATTGGTGTTCTAAGAAACCTGCAATATTTGGATTTGTCAAGGAATATGCTCACTGGAACGATTCCTGAATCCTTTGGCAATCTCACACTTTTGCAACATTTTGATGGGTCTGGAGGTAACAGACTCAGCGGCAAGTTGCCTGAGACTATAGGGAATCTTGTTAACCTTCAATTTCTAGATTTGTCCCTAAATGCGATAAGTGGAAAGCTACCAGAGAGTCTGGGAAACCTTAGCCAATTGCAGCAGTTGAGAATGCCAGGCAATGGCATCACGTGTGGATTACCAAAATCTGCAGGAAAGCTCTCTAGCCTGTTAGAGCTTGATTTATCCGAGAACAACATCAATGGCACATTGCCAGAAGGCATGGGGAATTTATGCAAGTTACAGACCTTAGATTTTACTAGCAATTTTATCAGTGGTGGCATTGATGATCTTGTTGATGGATTGTCTAACTGCAAGGAGAAAAAAGATGATTATGCTTCCGAAAGTAGTTCGGTTATAGAAATATTGCATCTGGGAAATAACAAGCTGAATGGAACAGTTCCAAAGAACATTGGAAAATTATCCAACATGAGTTTATTGAGTCTTTCTTCAAATTCTTTGATGGGTGTCTTAACTGAATCTCATTTTGCTAATCTAGCAAACTTGGTGGACTTGGACTTCTCCTACAATTCCTTGCAATTGAATGTTAATGACAATTGGAGGCCTCCTTTTAATTGCAAGAAGATCAGAATGTGTTCTTGCAGAGTAGGCCCTATTTTTCCCACTTGGGTTAAAACTCAGACACGATTGTTTATCCTTTGCTTATCAGATGCTGGAATTTCAGGCAACATCCCAGGATGGTTTTGGGACCTAAGTTCTAATCCTCAGTATTCACTCAATTTATCAAATAACAATTTGGAGGGGAGGCTACCAACTTCTATGCAAAATTACAGTTTCTATCTGCTTGATTTGAGTTCAAACAGATTTGAAGGCCCATTACCTGTGCTTGATATCAGTGTATTGTTTGTTATTGATCTCACCAACAACTCATTCTCTGGGTCTATTCCTTCTTGCTTTGCTAATGCTATGTATATTCAGGTATTCTCTTTATCAAACAATCATATAAATGACACTATTCCGTCATTCTTCTGTAACATCACTAGCTTGGAATTGTTTGATGTATCTAATAATGATATGTCTGGAGAACTTCCCAACTGTTGGAGTTCAACATCAGCGCTGGAAATTATTGATTTATCTAACAATAATTTCATTGGTAAAATTCCTGATGGCCTTGTGTCCTTTACCAATCTCCGATCCTTGCATTTGAGAAACAATTGTTTCTCTGGAGATCTCCCCTTGTCCTTGAAAATGGCCAACAAATTGGTCACACTTGACATTGGTGAGAACAAACTTTCGGGTAGCATACCACCATGGATCGGAGAAAACCTTTCATCTTTAATAGTGCTTCGCTTGAGATCAAATTTATTCCAAGGCATCATTCCGGAGCAATTATCAAAACTCTCCTCTCTTCAAATACTGGACCTTGCATATAACAACCTATCAGGTTGCATTCCTCCTTCTTTTGGATATTTCAAAGCCATGGTAGTCACGAATCATAATGAATCATGGTCTTTATTTTCGATTATCACTGAGATCCTTTTTTCTAATGATGAATGGTATAGTTCTCCAGATAGTTTTGGGCACTCGGAAATTCTCTTGATAAGCACAAAGGGCCTCCAAATGGAATACTCCAAGGTTCTATCACAAGTCACAAGCATCGACTTATCAAATAATAAACTTTCCTGTGAGTTGCCTGAAGAACTTACCAAACTGCATGGGCTGCATTTCTTGAATCTTTCTTACAACCTTTTCAATGGAAAGATACCAGAAAGCATTAGTGACATGAAACAGCTGGAATCACTTGATCTGTCAGAGAACAAATTATTTGGTATCATTCCTTCAAGCATGTCTACTTTGAACTTCTTGAGTTATTTGAACCTATCGCACAACAATTTGTCAGGAGAAATTCCTTCAGGTGGCCAACTTCAGACTTTCGATCCATCAGCCTATAATTGGAATCATAATCTTTGTGGATCACCTCTTCAAAATTGTGCTAATGGGACACATTATTCCCAAGCTGCAAACAAGGTAGAAGGAAAAGGAGATTGGTCAGAGATGTTATGGCTTTACATAGGTTTTGCAATTGGATTCATAATTGGCTTTTGGGTGATCATTGGTACCATTATTATCAAGAAAACCATAAGAATTGCTTATTTCCGATCCATTGACAAAGTATATGATTGGCTACATGTGAAGATGTTTATGTACTCTCGAAGACTGAAATCAACTTTCTCATGGAGGAACTAAGGTCAGGCCTGAGCTTTTACTCTTCTATTGTTTACATGCATTTAGTGTGGTATGAGCTCATTTTATGTTCAGTAATATAAAATTAATATGGTAGAACCTTTTTTCATTGTTTGTATAAATAATTGCACTACATCATAACAAAACCACTTTTGGAGACCATAAGATTTTTATTCCAAGCTTAACAAAATGATTTGCTAATTGTGCTAGATAATTTCCACAAAAATGATACGACAGTTAAGCACAAGTTTATGCTTTATTTTAAGAGGAAGGAGGACCAAGATTTTGACCAATATGTTGCCTTTGATTTGTCTATCTATCTCTTAATTCAATCAAATGTAACAAAGCATTAGTCCTAATTTCCTTCAATCTAAACACAGGTTAATGAAATGCTATCATCCTAATGTAAGATTTAGAAATCATAGGTCTTATCATTTTTTTGAAACTATATTTATAGTAAGATTGTTTGTTCGTATATTATATTGAAAGTTTTATGTGGCTCAAATAATTTTTATTTGATTGGTTATTAGGATATCAAGATTATGAATTTGTTATTCTCAATTTTCAGGTTGAAAGTAACAAGTCCAGTGGCCGAACTAGTTTGTATCAATAAAGCCATGTTAGTCTATTATGTTGTTTTTGTTATGAGTTTTTGTTCATTTCAAATTTAAATCTTGAAACTTTAATTTAAGGTATTATTGGATTTGAAACTGTAAGGTGCAGAACATTATTTTGTGTTGTTATTTGAGGGTATAACATTTTGTTATGTTTTATGAGGGTATTAAAGTTGTTTATTAACATTCGAGCGTTGGCTTCTGTGATTGATATTATACTGTGAGTGCTTGTGTGTGTTTTGAGAGCTTGTAATGTTAAGGGTTCACAATCTGTGGGCATGTCATCATTTGTCACATATCACCTTGTTGTGGGTGTTCATAATTAATGTACTTGCAAGTACATCATTTTTAATTTTTAGAAGCACATAGCTAGTGGGGTTTTTAAAAAACCGCCTCCAAAACCATGTAATTTCTTTTTAATACCAAGCTATGCAGGCGGTTTAACAAAACCCCTCTACTAATCACACAATTATTCCATAATACCCTCTCAACAAACCCTCACTCTCCCCTTCCTCGTTCCCTTTCACGCTTCCCCGTCATTCAGTGCCTCCCCTTAAATCCCCCCTCTCTCTCTCTCTCTCTCTCTCTCATCCCCCATCTCCATCCCCCAACCCCTAACGCTAACAACGCCTCTCCTCCTCCTTCTCATCCTCCTCCTATGCCTCTCATCTTTGCCTTTCCTCTCCCTCGCCGTCGTCTAGGTAATCATCGTATTCGGCGACTCCACCATCGACACCGGCAACAACAACGCTATCCCCACCCTCCTTAAGAGCAACTTCATGCCCTACAAGCGTGACTTCCTTAGCAAACCCTACCCCACTGGCCAATTCAGCAACGGCGGCCTCGCCAGTGACTTCTACACCGAGGCCTTTGGCCTCAGCCCTATTATTCCTGCCTATCTCGATCCTGCTTATATAATCAATGACTTTGCCTTTGCCATTTGCTTCGCCTCCGCCGGCACCGGCCTCGACAACGTCACCTCCGACATGCTGGTGATCAGTTCTCCAATCCCTCATGCCCGCTAATGCCCTTTCTTCCCCGCTTCTAAGCAAACCTCATCGAATAGAGAAATCAAGCCTTATTTCTCTTTAAACCTTTCCTTCTTTCCCTTCCTTCCCTTCGTTGTTCGATCCATCCTCTAATGGAGATTGCTACTGTTTTTCGAGCTTTTCATGGTATAGTCACCCTTTTTTTCTCACTGTCTATGCTTGTTCTTGATTACTTGAAGTCAGCCTGATGTTTTTAAAGTGTAATTGGTTAATATTTGATGAGTTTGCTATTGATTTTTTAAGTTGTGAATTGTTGCATGGATCTAACTTTTTGGTGTGATTCTGATGCCCTGTTTTTATTATGTGAGCTTATTTGTGTTTTTTTATCTGAAATTGGTGTAAGGATTTGAGTTTTAGCTTTGATTTGATGCTCTGCAGTGAGATTTTTGAGTTTTATTGGTGAAATTCATGCAAGCATTGGATGTTTTTGCTTTTGTTTTGTTTTTGTTTTTTCCCAATTTTTAGGTTGTAAATTGGATAACAGGACGAGGATCTAGGATTGAGTGTGATATGTGACTTCATTGGGTTTTTAATTTAGTTTATGCACCATTTGGCTGCTTGCCCCTTTTATTTACAAACTGTGGTGGCATTGAGAATATTTTGAGTGTTCGTAGTTAAATTTGATGACAAAAAAAAGACTGGATCTAATCTACTACTAGATGTATGGAACTGATAACTGCTGAAGTGACAAGCAAAGAGAAGATCTTTCTTATTGTGTTTTCACTTTTTGTTTATAGATATGACAATTTTAGAAGTGTATGGTAGTCGTAGTATTACACCACATCATTTGATCTTTCTACCAGTTTATTTATGGAAGATCTCAAATGTGTAAGTGAGATGAATTGAGTAGATGCATGTATATATTCTGTTTAGTCATATGGGCCTGAATATGTAGCTCATAAAATAAAAATCATGATATATGGATGATTATTCCAAATAATCTTGCCTTTGATTTTTAGTCATTGTTTACTCCCTTTGCTTGTGCTCTTTGTTATGTTGAAGTAGTTAAGTCTATATTCTTTGAAATAAAATGATAGTGTTTTTTTGAATAGTCTTTTTATGCTAGAATATTTTTTTGCCTGAAAATACTTATTTGCACCTTTACCATGTAAGAATGCTGGGATCTACTATATTTTTCGGTGGATGCTAGCGCATTAGATACTTTGCAAAACAAACTGTATTTTCGTTGATTGCAGAAGGCTGTGAGATAAGTTCATATGTCTTTACTTATTGCTATGTGCCATTTGGACAACTCAGTAAACAAAGTACACCATTGAAAAAAACCTTTTTGCAGCCTCTATCAAATAATGCTTTCAGAAAAGAGGCATTTTTCAAAGTTCTTTCTGTCGGCCATGGACTTGTAGCCTCAAAAGTGAACCATGGAGTATCCTTCCTACCATGTGTTAAAGCCTCTGAAGCTGCATTGGCAATGGCATCAAATGGTGAGAAAAATATAAAGCTTGTTCTATCCTTATTCAATAAAGCCTACTCTATCCCTCATTTTGAGTGGTCGGAGAGGGGGATGCCTGCGAAGGTGGAGGTCGCAGGCATACCAGGAAGAACGTCACCGGCGAGGTATGGATATTGGTGAACCTATGCACCGGTAGTTGTTGATTTGGCCGTTTAGGGTCCTGGGAATCTCCTGGCCGGCAGGCTGTTGGTTTAGGATTTAAATTGATGGCTGGCTATTAGTTTGTGGGCCTTTGATTCAGCCCATTGATAATTTAATTTCTTGTCTAGTATCAACAAATTGTCTAGTTCTTGTTGTGTTTTTCTTATTAGCTGAATTGAAGAGCATTGTTATTATTTATATCACTAGCTATTTGTTCTTGTCTCAAGTTGTGTACCTTTTTGTTTTTGTTTGTTTTTCCAGATGAATTTTTCGAGATTATAGATAAACAATTACCTCTTCATGAAAATGGCTTTTTCTAAGCCTTTGTCTAGGATGGTGTCACAAGTTGTTCTTGATTTGGATGGTACTTTTGAATACCGCTTTTTTTTGGATTTTATTTTTTTGGGTTCACCTTGTATTTGTTTTTATAATTTCAGAAAAGTTTCTTCTTTTTTTCTTTTTATGCATTTGTTTTATGCTTATTCAGATGGAATTGTGAATGATGTCTTAAAGAGGTTTTTACTCAAGTATAACAAGCAGTGGAATACCAAAGTGGCACATAACCTAGTGGGGAAGACTTCAAGGGAAGCTGCTACCATTTTCTTGCAAGATTATGGACTCCCTCTGAGTGTTAAAGAATTAATGGATATGATTACCCGGTTGTTCTCTGACCAGTAATTCCT
>NC_052472.1:18940359-18975949 GCF_009730915.1 Dioscorea cayenensis subsp. rotundata | reverse complement strand
TCCTCGTCATCAGTTTGCACATAGTTTTCTGTAGTCGAGTCAACATTCTTTGACCAATTCCATTTCTTTTTCTCAAAAAATTTTGCGTCCCTGGGCTTGACAAGGACACACGCCTCGTAGAAGGATCAAAGATCTTGTACGCCTTGCATCATCACAATAGCCAATAAAAACTCCCGGTGTTGATATGGCGTCGAGCTTTTACGCCTCTGCATTGTGAGTCGACCCGGTGAATGAGGTCAAACATCCAAATACCTTTGAAATAATCCACCTTCTTTGACGGCCCGTCAACGCCTCGCATGGAGTTTGGTTTTCAGAGTGCACACGCGTCGGAGAAGCGATTGAAAATATGGATGCTGCGTCAGCTGCCCTCCTCAGAACTCCATTGGCATCAACATCTCCTTTAACATAGTTCAGGTGCCATTTTGGTGACGGTCCCGATTCTTCCTCTCGCAACCCCGTTTCTTGAGGGAGTGCAGGTGCGTTAACGAATCCGAATGCGAGCTCGCAGAAGGTTTGAAATTCTGCGGACGTAAACTTCGCCATCCCGATCGGTGCGAAGCTTTATTTCTGACGACTGGCGAGTTGCTTTTTCCACGAGGAGCTTGAGAAAGTTTAAATTTCTCAAGGGTGTCGAGACTTTCTTTGGAGAAAATATACCCGACTATGTCTTGAATAGTCATCGTAAGCAAGAAGAAATAGAGATTTCCTCCAGGGATGGGTTTGCATTGGTCCCACCAAGTCACACCATGAATGAGGTCGAGTGAGGGCGTAGCTCTGCTGTGCTTCGACAGTAGGAAATGATGAGCGCTTGTTTTTCCAAAAAAGCGAGCTTCACATGGCTTTCATCTTGGGATGATGGCGATCCAACAACCAAATGTTTCTCACTGCAGAGCACCTTAGGCTCCTCGTTCTAAATGCCCGTGATCTCTTATGCCGAGATCGAGCCCGTTCTTCATCTCCCTTACCTGATGTGTACTCGAATGTACATCTAATGTTCGCTTCAAGAGGAAAGCAGTCTATGAGGAGTCATGCATACGAGCAACTATGGCTTCTAGCGTAGCATCACGGATGATACATTCTCCTCTTAGAAGTTTGCTTCATATCCACCGAGTTCATTAGTTGCCCTACGCTCAAAAGATTGTGTGCTGGGTGAGGAACTAATTGAACATTGGTCGAGTAGTCATTTTCCCATGGCCTAGAATGCGAGGACAATGGAAACCAACCCCACAAACATCTAAGGGTTTTTCCATCCCCGACCCTAATTATCTAGTTTGATACCTCCTTCGAGTCTTGAAGCTTATTGACTTTGTTCCCCGACATGTGGTTAGAACAACCACTATCAATTAGCCACAATCCACCCCTTGATTCTCTTCATGTGAAGCCACGAACAACAACCCTTCATCGACCACCTTGACATCTTCAATGTGAGGTTAACTTCTTTGTTCTGTACTCGATTGGGATTGTATGCGCATGAACTTCTACAAGCATAACATTGCACTCCTGCTTTTTGCTTGTTGCTTTCAAATCACGCGACATTGCCTTGATCCGAATTCGAGTTCGCCGACTCTTCCTTCCTACAGGTAGCCTCGACCCACGACCTCTTCCTCCATGACCACCAAGCTCACGCGGTGATGCACCCCTCTGATGCTACAAGGCCTTCTCCCTCCGTGTGGTCTTGTTCACACATCTAAATCTCCTCATGTCCTCGCAAGAGATCCACCGAGTTCTTCGATGGTGAGAGGCTCGAGGTCCTTTGACTCGATGATGGATGACACCGCATGACTAAACCTTGAGTCAAACCTGGAGGTATCTTTCGACAATGGCGAGGATCACGAGCTCCTCTCCCGCTCGAATATGGTACACTACAGTTAGCACCCTGCTAATGTAGTCATGCACTTTCTCCGGTCTTCATGCGAAGTGTTCGAAAATCTTATACGATGAGAATGAAGGCTGAGCATATCGTTCTTGGTGTGAAACCTTGATATTCTCCTTCAAGATATCCCGACTTCTTCAGCATTCCTCGTTTGGGATATTCGAATGAGAACCTTGGCATCAAGTGCCTGGCTTTATTAGACAAAAGGGCCTTTCGCGTTTCTCTTGATGTTCTCCGTTCTCTTGTGCTCATCTTCTTCTTCTTTCATTGTACCCCTTTCTCAACCATTCCCCATAGATCGCGAGAGAGAGGATGGTCTCCATCTTCAAGCTCCACGAGTTGTGCCATCTCCATTAAAGGGAGGCACAATGACTTGAGAGGAACAGCATTATCGCCATTTGTAAAAGCCATCTTTCCTTTTCAAGGTTGATCTCAACGCATAAATTCTCGATATCATCTGAGTAAGGTATCGAAAGGATAAACAAAAGAAGGTTTACTTTAGTATATTTTAGTAGAAAAACAAAGCTGGAACTTTATCAGCTTGACTTAGAATTCAAATGCAAAACAGAGGCTACAATATAAAGAGTAGAAAATCAAAGCTAGTTGACTGACAACGCACACAAACATTGAATGAAAAAGGCAAAAAGCAAGATAAGCTTAAAACAACATGAGAAAAGTAAACATCCAATCACATCCGAGCAGTTTTCGTTCCATCTATCATGCAAAACTGACATTCTTACTAGCGTACACAGTGCCATTCTGTCTCATTAAGTCCAACTTCATGAGGGTCGGTAGCAAACCTTCATCAGAAAGATGATGATTAGAAATATTTTGAAAATATAAAAATCCAAGGCCGAATTAGTAGAAACCGGTCTAATTTGGCCCACAATGAAACAGGAGCCAGAAAATTTGAGAAAGCTTTTGCTTTGGAAGCATAGTGCCCGAGAAGACCCACTCTCGTGTTCTTTCAGGGCTTTAGTAATCACATTAAAATCTCCGCTGAGATCCAAGGAGTGTTAAGAGAGGTCGCCACTAAAGAGAGATCCAAAGTGGTGTTCCGATTACTACACTAAGAATTGTGTATTGTCGTGAGAATCCAAGTGACTACGCACTTCGAAATACTGAGATGGAGCTTGATCTGGAGAAAGGCTAGTGACTCGCTTAACAGAGCGATTTCGAAAGTGATACCCTCGGAAAGTCTCAAGTAGGAATAAGCGGCCCAATCCCAAGATCTTGCTATTTTGACAAAAGATGAGAGAGTTTTGTCAACCAGCTCGACTTTGTTTCAACTAAGCAAATGATATCATGTCATCCTCATAAAATCATTCAAAAGATCAACTATCCTAGGGTTGGAGATACCCATGCAATTCCAACAAAGAATCCAACAAAGAATCTTTATAGTCATAAAAAAAACATTTGAAAAAAGAGAGAGAAAAAAATAGAAAAGTTTAGAACATTGGAGTTTTTCCTCCTTTCTTTGAGTCGGTTGAGCAAGCCTCACCACCCCACCTTGAAGGGTCTCGCAAAGAAGAACAAGAAAGAAGAGTTTGGAGACCAAAAGATACACACGGTTGAGAGAGATGATAGTTTTTCTTCTTGACCTTCTTTTTTTTCATTCAAAATGCCTTTTACATATTAATAGCAACCACACACTTCAACCAAAAGTCTCTCATTAAACACCACCCTACATACCAACACACAATATCTCAAACCCCATTGGTTCGAATCCTTAAACTTAAGATACTATATTATAATCCCCACGACCCATATGAAATTCTTCATACCCTGAGCAGGTTCCCATCTCATTCTCCATTCTTGAAGATGGTTCTCGTTCACGTACCAACATCCCAGCATGGTCGCCTACCGTCCTCGCTGCTCCATGCCGGCGCCCTAGTCACCTTCAACACCCATCACCATTAACACTTTGATTAAGCGCATAACCCCATTTGAGCTCGGATCTCCTTGTGCCGCGGCTTTATCAAGATGTCCAAGCTGGTCCTTGGTGTTGCGGTCGAGGGTGATCGTCCCTCATCACAAGCTTCAATGAGTGAAACCGCATCAATGTGCTTGGTCCTTCGCGAAGAGCCGATTCTTCGCCACGCGAATTGTGGATTGATTATCGCACCACAGATGTTTCGTTTTAGGCGGATATTTCTCACAATCATTGAGAATTTCTTGAGCCATATCGGTACGTCGCAGACGTAGCGAAAATGTACTCCGCCTCCAGGATAATGCCACGACATCTTGCTTCCGAGATCCCGAAGCACGACTTGAACCCAATCAAGAACATCCCAAGTGCTCTTTCGTCACTCAAGGAACCTCCCCAATCACATGCCTGAAGCCTCCAAGCATCCATCATTCTCACGAGGATAAACAAGCCATAATTTGATGTCCCCGCAAGGTACCACAACTCTCTTTGTCTTGTCTAGGTGATCATTAGCAGGCTTGCCCATAAACCTTGATAAAAGATTAACAGAATAGCAAATGTCTGGCCTAGTGTGCACAATGTACAATAACTTCCCAATTAGGCTCTCTGATATTCTAGGATCAGTGTACCTCCTTCTTTCGCAATAAAGCTTGTCATTAACCCCAGCGGTGTATCGGCTATCTTGCATTGCTTCATGTTGAGTTGGGTTAGCAAACTTATCTTCTCTCGTGTGATGAAGATCCCATCGTAATTGATGTACTTCAAACCAAGAAAGAACTTCATCAAACCGGATCGACATGTCGAATGTCATTTCTTCTCCGAATTGATTGATCGTCCCGTGACCCACTTGTATACACAATGTCGTCAACATAGAGACGATCGAGACACAATCCATCCCCGGTTTTTCTTGTACAATGTATGCTCGCCTTCTTTCATACCCATACCGCTTGAAATGAGCATCGATCTTCCCATACTCATGCTTCGGCGCTTGCTTGGCCTGTGAGAGCTTTTCTCAATCGATACACCATGTGTTCTTTCCCTTCAATTGAATATCCTTCAGGTTGTACAACGACCTCAACATTGAGAAATGCCGATTTAACATCAAACTGGTACACTGGCTGTCGTGTTTGAGCCGCAAGAACAAGGATAAGTCTTACCGTCTCAAGTCTTGCAACCGGCGAGAAGACCTCCTCGAGTCTGGACTGCGGTCCTGGACGATCCCTTGGCCACCAACCTCGCGTGTCCAAGATTTCACCATTAGAATCAGACCTGACACCCATTTCGTCCAATCGCTTCTTCCAACCGGGAGCTGCACCAGTCCCAATGATGGTTATTCAATGGTCGCCACTCGCATCCATGGCCTCCGCCACCCCGATGCCTTGTTGCTTCCCATAATTATGAGGTTCAACACATGGAGAGCGAAGCTTAATTGTTATAGATATCCTGTTGGGGACCTCATTCTTGGTGGTGAACTATCTCGTGGACTCTTCTGTGAAATAGAATTTGTTATCCTTTCATCGGTACTTGAAAGACCTCCACTAGATGTTGCTCCTCCTGTGCTCTCCACCACCTTTTCATTGTCTCTCGTTTCTCACTCTTTTCTTTCGATCTTCAATGGTCATAACGGGTCCACCATTGTTTGAATCCACACCCATCGAGAACTCTCATGGAATGTTACATCTCGACTAATAGTAACCTTGGATGTGGGTTAGACTTTGTAAGCTTTAGATTGACAATAGCCCACAAACCGCTTCCTCGCTTCTCATCCAATTTTGCGCCTGAAGGGTAAGAACGAAGCAATACAACCAAAGTTACCTCCTAGATGGCTGTACCGTGGCTCTTTCTCCAGCATGCCACAATTCTATAAGGAGTTTTTGTCACCGCGCTTGTGTTGGCACCCGCTGCTGATCGGTGTCCGATCGTAGCTGACCGGCTTCCTCAGCCCAGCACGCTGCGGGAGGCCACCGGCTGAGTAAGCACCTTGCCATCTCAACGATCGCTCGTTTCTGCGCTCCACCACACCGTCTTTGTTGCGTGTGCAGCGCCCAGACTCTCCCAATGCCAAGCTCCTCACAAAGATCCATTGAAGGCTTCATGTACGTGAATTCTCGATCGCTGTTAGTCACTTGAGCTTCCTTCCTCGCTGCTCTCTCGACCTGCAAAATAAGATGGAACTTCCCGGGTGCTCAAAAGCCTCTGGCCACCTTTGTTCCTTTCACTAAATATACCCAGCATTTCACTCGAAAATCATCTGCCAAGTAAAAGAAAACTTGTTACCTCGCGAGATTCTGACACTCATGTAAATATCAAATCCATGTGAACAAGCCGCAAAACAGCCGAGGTTCTCCTTTGTCTCACCCATGTGGAAATGCCCTCCTGCTTTGCTTGCTTCCCACTGCACAAACTTCACTAATCGAGGGCCATCCTTTACTTCCTAGCAATCCCAGCAAATGCATCTCCTTCAATGCCAAAGCACGACCCGACTTATAGTTCAACATGTACCCAGCAGCACAGCGTCGCTCGACGTAAGCATGTTCATCTTCGTGAGCCACACTAATTCTCCTCACTTTGGTGAGATCCGTGAGGGAACAAGTTATTGTCTCCTCTCCGTATCGGCCACCACCATATCACCCGCTTTTCTCTCATCCTGATCTCACATCTTCTTTCATGGACAGTTGGACCCGAGAACCCTCGGGACGTAAGTCGCCCCACACTTTAGTAGGCTGTGCAGCGCAGTCTGGGACCAATCGCACGCAGCTGTGCTCGAGCTTCCCTGTCACCGCAATCTGTAGTCACCGCGCCCACTCCAAGCGGCCAACCATTTCCTTGTCATTGCCAAGACGAACTGAGGTTTTCTGAGACTCATCAAGATTGACAAACAAACTTCTATCTCCCCGTCATGTGGTTAGTGAACACCCGGCCCACCAACCACACACCATTTGAGGGCTTTCCATGGTTGCAAATAAATCGCCATAAAACAAGTGCTCGATCTTTGCTCTTCTCGCAAACCATAGAGGCCCGGCTCGCTTCGCTCTTCGCGATTCACTTTCATGTGTCCAAATTTTTACGCTTAAAGCAATCGTGATGTTGCTCTTGTTGCCTCCATTCCATCCGTAGGGCCTCCCGGCCTTCCTCTTCCTCCCGATGAAGCCTCCCCTTCCTCCTGGGTGGGACTCCATCCCGGCTAGCACAAGACAACCCTTTCTCCTCGAGACACCGAGGTCAGTGCCTCGCCTCACGGACAAAGGCGTTTTCCTCCCTTTCACTCACCCGATCTATTCACTCCTCGGGACTTCATGGAGCTTGGAGAGAACCACCAAGTTCACTCAAGTAAGTTAAAGTTGTCATGTCTCCTCCGACCTCCATGGCTAACGCCACATAGTCGAATCCTTTGGAGCCAAGTCACAGAATCCTTGAGCCACCACTGCCTACTGCAGGAGCTCAGTGGTCCGGGCGGCTTTTGACCTCGACTCACAATCACCACCACTCCGAGCAGGTAGCCTGACACTCCTCACCATCCTCCATTTGGAGGTGTCTCGGCTTTGCCTCAATCGCCTCGCCTCACGGTCATCATCTCTGGATGCCCGCCCTCATGCCACAAAGCCCCTTCACCATCTCCCACGCAGCATGGGCCTGCCTCCCGCCTCCTCAATCCGGGTTGAGAATAGACTCAGCCGACCGCTTTGTATGCCGATGAGTGCAGTGTGGTGCATCCTTCTTCTTGGTATCCTCGCTCTTTCTGCTTCGGCCTTTCCTCCTTTCCGCACACCCTTCCCACCCGAGCTCCCAAAGCTCTGGAGACCGACGCTTTTCATCCTCACTGCCATCGCCCATATGGGCCTCCTTTGAAGACGAACACAAGGTCGTGGACAGTTCACTGCGACTCTCACTGCTCACCTGCCTCCAACAAACGCTCTGAGGTCACCACACACCGCGAGAGTAGCAAGCCTCACCAAAGACTCATCTTCCTTGAGGTTGGTCCCCGCGAAAGAAGAACAAGAAGAAAGAAGAGCTTATGAGCTCAAAAAGATACACACATGTATCGAGAGAGATGATGTTTTTACTCGACTCTTTGACTCCTTCTTTCTCTCATCTCGTAAATGCCCCTTTACATACATTATTAATAGCAACCACACACTTCAACCAAAAAGTTCTCTCATTAAACACTCACCCTATTGGCCACCAACACAGTCACATCTCAAACCCCATTGGTCTCGAATCCTTAAACTTAAGTATACTATATTATAATCCCTCATCGAATCTACATGAAATTCACTTCTTCATACCTCAAGACAAAGGCCCCATCCCCATTCCTCCATTCTTCAAAGATGGTCTGCCTGCTCACGCATTCACCATCCGCATGGTCACGCCGTCATTCCCTATCGGCCTCCATGCCTGCGCCTAGTCAGCCTCCAATCACCCATCACCTACTAACAAGGTCTCCTTTCTAGGTTTCCATGCCAAGGCTTCCATTTTTATTCCTTTTGGTACTAGAGAAGAACCATATCATCTTGGCCTCCATGCTAGATCTGAATCATCGCTGTCTTCGCATCGAGCTAATGGGAACATCATCCATGTTGCACTACTTTTCAGTATTTTTTCCAAGACTTTTAGCCACATTCTCAACTATCATCAGGTGGTGATCATTATTGCTTCTCTCATCATCCATATCCTATAAAGAAACTAAAGATAAGAGAAGGTTTCCTTTGTTATTTCAAAATGTTTGGGAAAATGGGAAGAGGCTCCGATTGGTATTTCCAACGGGTGGTGCTTCTTTTTTCCATGTTTAGTCAAAGCATTGGAGGCCCGCGAGATTTGGCGTGATGGAGAATCTTCACAAATTATTATAGCCATCTCATCAAGTTTAGGGTTTAGATCATAGTTAATGGGAATTAATTCCTCAGGAATTGGTTGTAGGGAGATCAACGATGCAGGGAGAACATGACCAACCCTACACCTTGATGCATGTCCTCCACGTGTATTTACATAATGGTTTCTGTCTGCCACGTGTTGACCATTAGACAAAGATCAGTTCCACATGTCAAACTTGCGTGCATTGTCCCCGTGAGACTCCCCAGGGTTAGGGTTCCGACTACCACCTCTGCGACCACCTTGGCCTCAGTTGTTTCCCCCATCCACGAAGGCTTCGTGGTTTTAACTAGGGTCTGAACACCCTGGTATCTTCATCGTCTTCATCTTGAGGGAATTGTTGATCTTCTTAAGGGTTTCAGTGATATCTTTCTACACTGCATGCATTGTTCCTCTTGTGTCGTCTCTGGATTATTTATCAAAGAGGGCACAAAAGGAGTAACATGCCATCGACTAGGGTTGGCAAAATTTCGGGTCCAGACAACTACTACTATAAATAAATAAATTTGTGTCCGGACCAGGCCTTGTTTTAAAACTGGACAAACAAATTTTGTCTAAATCCTATAAACTATATTTAACTTCACTCAAATATTAAACTATAAAAAATAATTTAATTCACATTAAATGAAAAAAATATCCAACAATCCAAAACCCAAATCAAATCATACAAAATTCCATGTCTTAATAAAAAAAAACTATATAAGTTTGAAGATTTTGGAAGATTGGGCTTAAAACAATTGGGCTTATGATTTTTGGGCTTTTAAAATATTAGAAGTATAAAGCCTAGTTGTCCGAATTTATTTGTCCGGACCCGGCCCGGGTTTAAATTCGGACAATCAAACATTGTCCAAACCTAGCCCGAATTAGCACAACTTTTGTCCAAACCCTTTTTATTCCGGGCCGGACGAAACTGGGTCGGCAAGCCCGGACAAAGTATTTCGACCCCTACCGTTGACAACCAATAGGAGTACAACTTGCTTCACTATGCCCAATTCTTCAACAAGAGAAACAGAAGCTAGGGTTTTTATATATGAACAGGACAAAGACTCGAGTTTTTACCATACAAAGTATCCATAGGCCCTATTGATGAGGTTATGTGGAGGTCTAATTCAACATGCGACTCTTGCAACTCGCTCTTGATCAATCCAATGTTTGATCATCCACTCATAGGACTCAATCGACTCTGTGAGCCTATTGTTTCGAGGATTTCTCCAGCCCAAAGCTCGATGGGAGGTGGTAAATTTTAGCTAAACTCGTTGTTGTTTCAAGCTTTTCAAAGGGCATGTGAAAAGACTCCTCCATGGAGAAAGTTGCAAGATCCATCGACCATTGTCCAAGGCCCCTCCCATAGCAACCGCCTTGCATTTCACAGTGACTCGCATCTAATAAAGTAATAACCGTTGGGGAGGTTAGCAACTATAAAGCTTACATGCTAGCTGGAGAGACTTGCCATAGTTCATTATCTATTGTGACCGAGCCTCGTGGTATATCTTTTCAAAGTGGTTTTTCGAGATGGAGTGAAGGTTCGAATGAATTTCAAGTCTTTGAGCTCACAATATTAGCCCAGGATAGCCTGAACTTGGTTTTACCCTCTGGCTGAGTATTCGAAGGCCCTCAACGAGAGCCATCAACCACCCCCCACTCAAAAAGATCAAATGGGGAGGGAAGGGGGTTGAAAGAAAGTGAGAAGTAAGGGAAGCATAGAAGAAGTGCTGTCTCGTGCACTCGCACGCTCAGTCCGCAACTTGACAAACAAAATATTGGCGCATTAGAAACGATGTTGCCCTTGGTTAAAATGGAAAAATCCAAGTTGGGACCAAGTAAATTATAAAGCATCTTATGATCCAATTGCCCTCTTCAATCAGAGTCTCAGAACTTGAATATTCTCCAAATCCATGTCCAAATTGAGAAAAAGTCTAGCTTTGTGGCTAAAGGAAATTTCAAAACACCATTGATCATTAAATAAGGAAATAGAGGCCGATTATGCAGTTGAATCAGAGATTTGGTTTAATTAGATCGAGCAATTTTATAGAAAAATCTAATAAACCAAGAGCAATTAATTGGGTGATGGAAAAGCTGGTTATAAGTTGAAACATATTTTGATTTTTAAATTTTTACCCAAGCAACCTCCTTGCAATTCAAAAAAACTCATAATATGCTTTAACAAAACAAAGCAAACGCACGATTTGAGATTTTTAATACCCAGAGACCCTCTTAGATTTATCAGAGAGTAGCAATGTTCCAACTCACTAAGATGGATGTCGCTACGATTTCCCATTGTAAAACCCAAAAGGAAATTCCTAACCCTGCCTAGAAATTGAGTCCAAAATATTATCCGGAAAGAAGATAAGAAGAGAGATAGTAAAGAGGAACCGAAAGATTGGAAACTATTGATTAAAATAACTCTACTAGCTTTAGAGATGGAGTTGTGATTCCAAACAACAATAGTATTGGAAAATATAGGAAACCATAGGGCGAAAAGAGATTCAAACCGAGCCTTTTTGGGAGATATCATGATTCCCAAGTAAGTAAAAAGGAAAAATTGCCGATCTTAAAATTTAAAATTGAACTAAAATTTTGTCACACTTTTTTACTGGGCCAACTAGGAAAGTAAACTATGGATTTAGAAAAGTTAGGCTGCTACCCAGTCAACTGAGAGTAGATGGAAAGGCATAGATTACAATTTCGGTCAACTTTCCTATTGGCTTTAGTCACCAAAAGAAGATCATCAGCATACATAAGATGATTGAAATTAAGGCTCAATATAGTATCAAATCCCTTAATCATATTCATATCTAAGATTTATTGATAATGGAAGTTAAATTTTGAGATGTAAGAATGAAAAGATAAGGAGATAACAAATCTCCTTAGCGAAATCCTCTTGATAAAGAATTCCAACTAGAGGGCTCGCCATTGATGAGCAAAGAGAACCTAGCAAAAGCTAGACAGGCCCTGATCCAATAGACCCAAATAGGAGGGGAATTCATTTTAATTAAAGTGGCAAGAATAACATTCCAACTCGAGGTGTCATATGCTTTTTCAACATCAATTTGACTATCATCCTAGGGAGGGGTTCTTATAATCATGTTCAATAGAGTGTGCTATCTCCGGATAAAGAAAAAATGTTGTCTATAGGGCAATGCCCCAGTAATGAAACGGATTGCTCTCTCACCAATCAAATTGGGGAAGACAGTTCTAAGTCTATTGGCCAAGATCTTAGTAGTAATTTTATAACAGACATTACAAAAAGATATGGGCCGAAAATCAGAGACAACCTTAGGCTTATTCTTTTATAGGAATTAAAGCGACATATGTATTTCCCCAAGATTTGGGAAGAGAAGTCATCACGAGTAATCAACAACATTAAATAAATAGTTACCAATATCATGCAAAAAAAAAAAATCGATAATATTATGCATTTAAACAATCGCCTAGGCTTTTTCCAATAGGAAAAGAGCAAAGAGTTTAAAAATCTCAATTTTAGAAACAGGTCTAATCAGAGAAACCTTGTCAAAATCTGAAATGCACTTAAGATCCTCAGGGAGAGCATGCAAAATATCAGAAATAGACTGGTTACTATGCTCAAACCACAAATTGGAATAATGAGCCAGTAAGCAATGTTCAATGTCAAATCTACCAGTAAAGACATTACCCTAAACATCTAAAATATGAGTAATCTAATTTTTATGTCTATGAATGCTAGCACTATTGTGAAAGAAGCTAGATTTAAAAATCACCATTTTTGAACCCACATCAAATGAGAGAGTTGGGCCCATTTCAAGGAGTTCTCGAGTGAAGTAGAGCCCTATGCCCTATTATAGAGGACATGAAAGTTACAAGAATCAAGAGAGACATGATCGACAATAGAATCGAACCCTCTAACTCCTTAATTCTTAACTCAAATGTCTACCAATATTTATATCTAAATAATTTAAACATGTTGATCTCCAATGAATGAGCTTGGTCTTAGTGCAATTGACATTGTGTGTGAAGGCATAAAGAGGACTACAATTAGCATTAGACTTCCAAAGTCTATTAATGATGCGATGACATTTAGGATAGTCAAGCCAAAAATTATCAAAAATAAAAATCTGATTTTTTTTCTTTCAAAAAAGCAATGAGAAGCGACAAGAAAAAGAGGATCATGATCAAAAGAAAGACACAGTAAATGAGAATTCAAGTAAGAACCAAAAATTAAGGTCCAAAGAGGGTTAGCTAGACACCGGTCCAACCGGGTCACCCGACGGGCAAGCCCCAATTGTCCATTACACTAGGTGAAGTCCACCCCACATACCCCAAATCAAGCAAAAGATTACTAGCAATAAAATTCAAAAAACAATTAGCTTCAGTCCCTCATAGTGAGAAAAAGAACCCTTGTGCTCAGATGCAGTAGACAAATAGCATTGAAATCACCCATAATGAGCTGTGGAAGATTTAGGATAGAGATTCCCCGAGAGTTCTCCCCGAGCTTCCTATGAGCACCACCCTCCGACCATTATACACGATGAAAAGTCTCAATTTTTAGGAAGTCTGGACGATATCACCAAGTGAACCGCAACTCTGGATGTCGCTAGGGGAGTGATAGAACCAAAAGATCTCTTCCATAAAACAATAATACCACCAGAATAGCCAACAACCAGAATATCCACCCAAGCCTAGTTCTGAAACTTGTTACAAAACCTCTTAATCCTATCAACATTGGCTCAAGTCTTCACTAAGCACAATCCAAATAAGGTAAAAAATTCTATTAATTGTGTTTGCACCCGAAACACTTCTGCATTTCCAACATAAAACCGTAAGCGCTTTAGTTTCAAAAATACAAAATTGGGCAAAAAGAAAAAGATAGAAAAAGTCATAAAAAAACAGACAAGTATACAAAAACTAAGTAATTTCACCAAGAGAAAAACAAGAGAAAGGGTAGCATGTATGATCAATTCCCGAGGGAACACACTCCATTCATCCTTTCTTTTTCAATAGCCCTCCCTCAAAGGAATTCAAAACTTTTTAGCTTTCCTCTTGATATTCAACATGCATCATGTTATCATCGATGCCACCAAGATCTTCACCATCATTAATGCCTTCATCATCCCTTAGATGTGCCAAAGCATGTCCGTCTCCTGATTGCCTACTGAGCTTGAGAGCATAGTAAAGCTTCAGACACCTGATCCACTATCAATAATAGAGGATTATTGCCTCATAAACATCTCTGCCCAGAATGAATTCTCAAATGAACAAAAGCAACATCTCAACATGTACCAATGTTATTGATAGTGTTTCTGGTTAACAATGAAAATCGAAATGCTTGGACAATATCAATTTTCATCTATGTAATGTACCCAAACATAACTTGAGCTGTTTTCATATCGGTGAGTCAACATTTTTATTTAAAAATTGATATGGGTCAACATTGAATGAAAAATTTTTAGCCAATGTTGTAAATCTATATATAAAAAATTTGACAAATGGATCATATAGAGAATCTCGATCTCTCAAGGAGAGCATCAATCACTTCTTCTCAAACTTTGGACAGATTGTTCTGTCTAATTGCAATCGATAATTACTTTTAGGAAATAACAACCATTAATTAACTTAGTATAAATCTTTTGGTCAAGTCCACCATTTATTTGCATAAGATTTAATACTGTACATAGTCCCTCCATTATAGTCAATGTGCACCTTTGATCCCTCTATTATAATTTATCTGCTGGAAGTCCCTTTATTTTTCTATTTGAGAAACGTCAGTCTCTCTCTCTCTCAAACGTGCCATCCTGCTTTTTCCATCCAAAGCTACCGACATGGCATTAATCACGTTTAAAATAATATTAAAAAATTAAGCCCATAGGTTAATAATGTATTAACCTGCATTAATCTCTATCTAATCGGGTCTAGATCGATGGATCACGCCTAAGACCTAAAATTACCTATTTCTTTGAGAGAGAACATCCACGCGACTATGTAAGATCATGGTTATGTGGCCTCCACAGTCCCACACCGTAGTGTTAAACTCGTCATTGATCGACGCAAAGACTTGAAGAAAATAACGAAACACTATTGTTTAAATTAATTGTGATAAGTTATGTTTCTGATCACTATGATGATGATAATTGTGACAATTTAATATCGTCACACTAAAATTATCACTATTAATATATTAATAGTGGCATTTCTTTGTAGTCCAATGTTCTGCTACTAAAAGCATATAAGATTTTATGTCAAAAATTTTTGATGAAAAATGATGTATAATTGTGACATATTATACGTTTACTTATAATTTTTCATATATTGTGATGAAAGTGTTCTCGTCACTCAACATATATCTTTTGTTACAACGGTTTTGTCATAAAAAAATTCAACCATTTAGTGCCCACTAAATATACACAAAATTAAATTTCTTAATCAATGTTATTGGGATTTTTATGCTAAAAATTTAATTGACACAATAGTTTGGATTAGTTGTGAAATCTAATTATTTTTGTCACTATTACAATTTCAATTGTGTCAATTTAGTATTTATCACAATTATACATCTTATCTTTTATTGTAAGCAATTTTGAATACAAAAAGCTCAAATATCGTAGTATATATAGTTGTAAAAATTATATTGTTAATAAATTATTAAAAAGTCTATCCCTACCCAATCTCATAGGTTATATATAGAATTTTTAAGTGATTATAGAGTAAAATTTAAAAAGGTTTTTAAAATTAAAAATGTAACATGATTTTATCAAACAAAATTACTATTTATAAATACTTCAAAATAAACTATATTAGATACTAAAAATTTGTTTCATTAAAGCCAAAATATTAACCTAGTTAAAACATTTATAAGTAACTATGCCCCAAATACTAAAATCATCATCATTGCATTAGCGTAGCACATCTAGCAATGTGCAAAGAGGAAATGATCTCATGTATATATATATATATGCATCAATCATTTACCAAATAAACAACTATTTTTCACATTAAAATACCCAAAGTAACATATTTAGTAAAAATATAAGAGATTGGCTTTCTCAATCTAGTTTTAATATACCAAATATATTATGCTTGTACTCACAAGAATTACGACACTAATCGATCCTCAGAATCTCTTTCGATCATTTTGTCACAAATATGAAGTTTTCTTTTGATATTAAATAACACTATTGTTTTAAGTTAATTGTGATTGATGTCACTCAAACTATTATAATTGTGACAATTTAGGATCTCTCACAATTACGTTATCACTATTAATATACCTATAGTGTCGTAAAATAATATTTTTCATTTGTTGTGATGAAAGTTTTATGTAATCACTTTTTGTCACATTTTAACTATCTAATGTCTACTAAATGTTGTCACAAAAACTACTAAAAGTATGTTTAATCGCTTAGGACCAAATTCGATATGTGTGTGTGTGTGTGTGTGTGTGTGTGTTTTAAAAGGAAAACTATTTTAAATTTTAAAACATGAGATATCAATGTATATTCTCCAAATTCATTGTTTTTAGAAGTTGTTATTAGTTTACTTAATCCCTCAAAATTTATATTTTAAAGGATAAAGTCAAGCTTTTAATTTAGATTATAAACTTTGATTTATAGTATTGAGAAATTTAAAAATTTAAATTAACTAGAGATTATACCAAATCTCACAGTAATTTAGATAATATAATTTTTAAAAATTATAAAGATATATATCCTCAATGAACATAACATAAAGAATAAACGGAGATTGGAAGCCCTCGAGTCATTTTTGTGCCTATGGAGATCGATAGCAACGGTTCGGCTTCATTTGATCTCGAGAATTAAAAGTGACTCAACTCCTGTTTCTTGATGTAAAGGAATTATGTTATTGATGGTCACAAGATTAGCTTATTTTCTCTTTTCTTAAATTATTTTTGATGTTTAGTTTATGCAATGGATAAGAGATAATTATGCTTTATCTTTTTAATCTTCAAAGTTAGGGTTTATTGAATTTCTCATTGATGATTGTTTGTTAGTGTTTTCTTTTTCGATACTTTGAATATTAAGTTTAGGTTCATCATAAGAATATGTTATTTAGATTTTGATTATGTGATTTTTCCTAATGATTGTTTATCTATTGAAAATCACAAAAGCCAAATGCTAACATGAAATTCTCTCAAATGAGAAGAAATAATGTACGTATGAAAGTTGTAATTAAATT
This sequence comes from Dioscorea cayenensis subsp. rotundata, assembly GCF_009730915.1. Lineage (NCBI taxonomy): Eukaryota > Viridiplantae > Streptophyta > Magnoliopsida > Dioscoreales > Dioscoreaceae > Dioscorea > Dioscorea cayenensis. The sequence continues at coordinate 18,959,114 of NC_052472.1, read as the reverse complement.
AGAATTTTTAATTTTTAAAATTATTTCATTGGTTTCTCTAGATGTGCTTGAGAATAAGCATCAAGGAAGAGAAATAATATTAAAGTCCCAACAAAGTAGTCAAATTCTAGTAGAGTTGAGACTGAAAAAGCAAAAAGAAGATTCGAAATGCATAGCGAAGTACTTCATCTCCTAATTTAGGGATAATTTTATAATCTTTTTCTCAAAAAGATAATTTTATAATTGAATTTTGGATATTAAATTTCCTAATTTTATATATTCAAAATCTGAATTTTGATATATTTTAATGATATTTATTTATTGATTTTCATATAATTTTAAATACTTTATTTTTTTGGGTAACAATATCTTAAAGTAGCATTAGTAATGAAATATTGTTCACCAATAAAAATATTACTATTGACAAAAATGTTTTGTCACTATTGCATGTCAACAATATTATCACAATAAAATTGATTATTGTGACAGTTTATTTTGATCACTATAACCACATCAATTTGTCACAAAATACTAAATTTATTAGTGTCATGAAATTTGTCACAAAAAATATGAAGTAATTGTGACCATTTGTCTAAAAATGGCCACTCTTATATTAGCATCGAAAGTATTTGTGAAGGGAGCTGACAACTTCTAAAAATTTGTTATTATTAATAATTATGACTAAAATTATTACTTTTAGTGATAACTTTTCTTAACGCTAAATATACAATTTGTTGTAGTGCTACCATCACAAGTGACGCCGATGGGTCTAGGTGATGTCTATTTTACAACTAACGCATAATAATCATAATCCAAATTTTTAAATCAATGTATTTACATGAATTACTTCTACGGATTCACCATTGCATTCCGCCAACAGTACGTCATTTTTAAAGGAAAAACTTGCAATCTTGAGCATAAATAGTTGTAGCAAAGCGATTTAATCTAATGAAATTGTTTTTAGTTGCGGATATTTTTATTCTCTTGATTAGTAAATGTTGATAATCGTGATGAAAAACAAAGCTTTCATATCATGAGGATAATCACTAAAAATTACAAAATCAAGAAACCTGGAGATTAAAATGTATCAACATGAAGATCAATAAGTTTTATGAATTTTTTATTTCTTAAAAAACAAAACCATGTATGAAAATTTTATACTAGTCTAAAGCAAAAGTTACAGCCAATTTTGTTGTTATGTGATCTGCAGTAATATTTCTAAATCATTCATACCACTTAGCATACAACACAATCCCAATTACACCTTTGTTTCATCTTAAACACAACTCATCAATTTACAATCATCATAGTTTTTGCTAAATTAAGCTGAATATTTTTCATATTAATGTGACAATTAGTGATGCTCTAGACCCGATAATTTGTTTTTGTATTTATTGATTGCAATGGAATGAAAAAGTATCATAACATGAGCGATGAATGTAAAGTTCAATTTTTTCAATCTCCAGAAAATCAGCGCTTTCTAATGGTTGAGCATCAACAATTGAATGTAACAAAATAGCCCCTGCAAAAACATAGCAAATTATCTATTTACGATCATGCTCGGGAGGTTATTATTCTAGGATGCATGACCTTCATTAGTGATGGTGGATGGGTCTTTGGCTAAGCAACGGCGAGCTTCGTTTGTGGTAGTGGGCACCGGTGAGGGCGACATGATCTTATGCAATCGAGATAGATGGGTTCTCTCACAAAGCCCACACTTCTAGATCACTGCGGAATTTGAAACAACCTCTTCTTCCTTTCCAAAGTGCCGACTAGGGTTAGAAAGGGAGAATAAACGAGTTATTAATTGCATAAGAGAAAAGAGACCAATAGTTAAGGTTTGAAAAGTAGTCATATTTATATATAAACTTTATAAAGCATAATTACACCATGCCATTAATTAAGAAGGTACAAAATTTGTATATGACTCCAAGAGCAATATTGTCTGCAATCCATTATAATTTTGATTAATTATTGGTATAATTTCCTAAACAGTCTCTACTTTTTCAAACTTACTCCCTTTTAGTCCCTTTACTTTTGAACTGTAACATTTCGGCCCCTCTATAATATTAATTTAGCGATATCAGTCCCCCTAACCCTAAACCATAAAAAAAAGGGACTAACATGTCTCATTTAAACATTGTAGAGGGACTAAAAATGTTACAATTTAAAGTGAGGAACTAAAAAGGGTAAATTCAAAAAGGTAGAGGGACTATTTAGAGAATTACACCTTAATTATTCGATTCTATTGAATTTTAATCAAAATTTAAATTTAAGACAAAACTTAATCCAATTTACAATCACTTTCATCCCGATAATGTAAAATTGTAAATTAGCAATTTTACACCTACATTCAAACTATGGCTGATTTTTCAATTCCTTCAATCATGGCTCTTAGGTCTCAGTCTCTAATCGGCATTAAGAGCATATCAAATGATGTGGATGATATTTAGTCAACCCTATGGTCCCACTTCTTAGCCTAATCGAACATGAATAAATAGATCATTATATACCTTTCAATTATGATTACCATATATGTATAAACCTCTCATTATTGTATCCCAATCGAGTGAAACCTATGGAAAACATCAAACTCACTAAACTCGATTATATGCAAATAATAATAGAAGAATAAGATTACCAAACAACCCTTTGTATCTCACACAATTAGTTTGTCTACTTTGGCCAAGGTCTTTTTATCTTACCCTACTCATGCTTACATAAGATACAAACTCATTTACTCTAAAAGAACAATACAATCACTCACAATTGCTACTTGCCCGACATAGAAGTACTTTGAGGTTGACCATATTAAAGGGTAAATTGGACACAACTACTCTACTAATAAACTAGACATCACAAGCACATCGTGATTATGATACCTTAAGTCTAAGGTCCACTCATATAATCATTATCAATAATTTCAATCATTGATGATTAAAGAATAAACTCATATGATTGGATTGTAGTGAATCATGTTCGAATACACCAATTCGATTAATATATCTATGACATGTTGCCACTATCCCATCGTTTTTAATTGGCACTTTTTTGTCAAAGCATATGCTATACAAATTCTTATGAATTTTTAACACCCAACTAAAGATTTTCATATTTATGAACTATTTAAGTATATAACTACTAAACCCTTCTAATACCTTTCTCCTTATGCTATAAAGAGTAGAAAATGTTCATAATTTATTAAAATACATACCAACCCAATATTTATATGAACATTGAAAGAAATGCCTATTATTAATAATCAAAAGTATATATAAATGAAATGCACTGATACAAATATTCTCATGGGCATTCAAGAACGACTTAACATGTTTAAGCTTTAGCTAACCCTAAATTTTAATCCAATTATAGTAAAACTTATGCTTGTCCTGACAACATATAATTAAGAATGAAAGTAATATTTAAAAATATTATTTGAGATCTCTACTGGTAGTTGATGAGACTAACCTTGGTCATACATCAATTTGAGCACCAATATCCAAACGATCAAACGCTGAGCACTAACATTTAATTTGGCTACACTCGTGAGACTTGCTGGGGCCTTTTCCTCAGTGAGAATTCACCATGTTGCATATCGACTCTACCCTCATCTTCACCGTGAACGCCGCCACATCAACAAGTAGGGGCTAAAAGGGAAAAAGATGACTCGCATAGGAGGATGAAGAGGCTAATGGCGCACCGATCACTGGAGGAGAAGTGCACATCCGGAGAAATTATCGATGCGGCATCCTCCGAGGATGAAGATGATGTGGAGTCCGACGGCCCACGCCATCGAATTCTCACCGAAAACCCCAATAATCTCACTAATGTGAAACTAAATTAAATGTTAATGCTCACTTTGACACGCTTTTGAATGTTGGTGCTCAAATTAAAATATGACCGAAAAGCTAGCGCTCAACCAAGAAAAATTACCCAACTTCTACCATACAAAACGCCATGTACACATGTGTACTCCCCACCACAAAGCCTCAAACGAAAGGAACACATCTTATCAAATGTGAATACCGTAACGAATTTTGGTCATTCTTAATCAAAGATTTGATTTACACTTGTATCCACCATCCTGCTCTATAATTTGGATCTCTTGGCTATATGTGTTAAATTCTAGTCAATGTACATTAGTGAGATCTCAGCTCCAGCCATTATTTGGAATATATGGCTAGTAACAAAAATTATCGCATCTTTCAATTACTTGCTATGCCTTTTTCATACCTGCTATCTTTAAAATTGCTAATATATTTCTCTTAGTTTCCCACAGCTTCAAACCCTCAACAACAAACTCTCAACGAAGCATCTCAAAGGATCAAGCGCTCCCACAACTTCATGAGCGCAAGAGTCGCGAATAATACCGGCGATACATATTCTAATATAGCCTTGGAGTAGTCTATTTTCCCTGCGCAACTCAGGGCGGGCTCGTGATTCCGCATCTGTAGCCTTCACGTCTATCGCTTCTCTTTTTAGTTTCCTCCGCCTTTTTCCTTCTTCTTGTTTTGAATGCCTCATTGCTAGTAAGAGACCCTCAGACCATACTTTCATTTTTGTATTTGTTTTTACTTTTGTGCATTTGTCTTGTCTTCTTTCCTGCTTTCATAGTAAAATTGTGATTTATCCACTTTTAATAAAAAATTGAACCTTAACCCAATCTGGGATTAAAGGACAATTAGAAGTGGATGACCAAAGTAACATTTAAAAATATTATTTAACCATGCAATGTCACACTATTACAAAAAAAAAACTATTTTGAATTACATATATGATTTAATTAGTTAAGCGCTTAGGACTTTTATTCAAAGATCATGGACTTGGCCATGCTAAGATAACTTTGATGGGTATTTAGAAAAATTATTTTTCATTGGCTAACTTTATTAAATTTTTATTATAGATTTGTTTAAGTTGAAATTCAACTCAAATATCTTGTCACTGTCTGAATCTTCAATAACGAGCGAAAATTATTATTATTATTTTTAAATAGTATTCAACAAATGTGGACGTATATGTGATTAGTTGAAGTCTCTGTGTTATATATTTTTATATTTCTATGAAATTACACTGATCAAACCTCGCTTGAGCCAACTTTTTACAAAAATATATTGCTAATTTTATGAACAAAACGCGATCAAAGCCTAAAAAAACGTTTACTTTGACGGAACTTAAATTTCAAAAAGACCTGAGCACCAAATGAAAATTTCATACCTGTTTCATCATCTCCAGAATCATTGTTTATATATAATGAAAGCATTGTGAAGACATGCATTAAGTCAAGTGACAGTAGTCTCAGTAGTCTCATCTCTCTCATGGCTCCTATCAACTTCTTCCTTTCTCTACTTTTGCCTTGTGGCATCACAGCTGCCTCACCTCACTCTCAAGTTCATGGTAACTGCATTAAGACTGGAAAGGGACAGCCCTTCTCAGCATCAAAGCAGGCATGTGGAGTAACAACAAAAGCTTTCTCATCTTGGACTGGTCATGACTGCTGCAACTGGAGGGGAGTGTCCTGCAACAATGAAACCGGCCATGTCACCAAGCTTGATCTGCAATACCCTTATTATGATCCCATTCATCCCATACCACCACCAAGTAAGTTGAACTCTTCTCATTCAGCTTCACCATTTAAACTACTTAGATTTGAGCAATAACGACTTCCAAGGTTTCTCCCATCCCAGACTTCATTGGCTCTCTTGCCAACCTTGACTACCTTAACCTCTCTAATGCTGAATTCAGTGGAATCCTTCCCCATACCTTTGGAAACTTATCATGCTTGTGCTATTTTGATCTTAGCTCAAATTTATATCTACAAGCTAATGACCTCCACTGGCTCTCTTGAAATGACTTTTATGCTACCTTGACTTGAGTGGAGTGGACCTCTAACGTGCATGGTTGGCTTTCATGACATTATATGCTCTCTCTTCTTGTCTTGAAACTCTCTAATGCTGGCCTCCGAGTTGGTGGTATTCATGGTACTACTCTGCTTCATCATCTCAACTTCACATCTCTTCGTGTGCTTGATCTTTCTATGAATTATGACCTGAACATCACTTTGCCCTCAATGGTTGTTCCATCTCACAAGCCTTGTTCATCTTGATCTTTCTATCTGTAAGCTCTATGGCAAGTTACCGTCACCATTGGTAACTTCATGTAGCTTGAGATTCTTGAGCTTGACTCCAAAACTCTTTGATGGAGTGATTCCAGAGTCCATGGGAAATCTTGGTAGCTTGGAGAAACTTGATTTGTCAGTAAATAAATTCAATGGAAGCATTCCTGAATCTCTGAGCAATCTTACAAATTTAGAGTACTTTTGATTTGTCCAGTAACCAAGTTCAGGGATTGATGCCCGCAAGCATTGGGGATCTAAGAAACCTGCAATACTTCGATTTGTCAAGGAATATGATCAGTGGAGGCTTCCCGGATTCCTTCGGCAATCTCACACTTTTGCAGCTACTCAGTGCATCTGGAGGCAACAATCTCAGTGGTAATTTACTAGAAAACTATAGGAAATCTTGTTCACCTTCAGCTCCTAGATTTGTCCATATGATGCATGGAAAGTTGCCAGAGAGTTTTTGCAATCTCAGGCAATTGCAGCAGTGGAGAATGCCGCAATGGCATCACAGGGAAATTACCAGAATCTATGGGAAAGCTCTCTAGCTTGTGGAGCTTGATTTATCCAAGAACAACATCACTGGAACATTGCCAAAAGGCATGGGGAACTTATGCGAGTTACAGACCTAGATTTTTACAAGCAATTCTATCAGTGGAGGTATTGATGATCTTATTGATGGATTGTCTAAATGCAGGAGAATAAGGATTTTTCTGCTTTCGGAAAGAAGTATGGGTCTAAAAACATTGCGTATGGGAAAAACAAGCTAAATGGAACAGTCCCAGAAAACATCGGCCAATTATCTAAACTGGAGCCTACTGCATCTCTCTTCACTCTTTGATGGGTGTCTTAACGAACTCTGGCCTTTGCCTAATCTGCAGTAAGCTTTGTCATATGGACTTGTCCCACAACTCATTGCAATTGAATGTAGTGAGGACTGGAAGCCTGCTTTTGCCTGTTATATCATCAGAATGTGTGTTCTAACGCAAAAGTGAGGCATGCTGCTCCCCAGGTGCTGCAAAACTCAAACGCATTTGACGGTGACACTTGCTTTATCAGATGCTGATGTGAGGACAGGACATCCCCTCGTCGGTTTTAGGATCTAAATTGCCATTAATCCCATTTACTCAATCTATCGACTAACAATTTGGAGGGGCGTGCTACCAACTTCTGAAAATTGGTTCATTCTCTTTGATTTGAGGTTCAAACATGAAGGCCCAATACGAGCACGACCCACTGCATTGTCTGACGGCCAGTCTCACCAACAACTCATTCTCTGGGTTTATTCGCTTCCTTTTCGCAGCTGCTGTAACATTAAAGTTTTCTCTTTAGCTCATAATCATATCAATGGAAGCATTCCGTCTTTCTTTTGTAACTCCATCTCCTTGGCATTGCTTGATCTATCTAACAATGATATGTCTGGAGAACTTCCCCATTGTTGGAATTCAACATCAGCTTTGGAAATTGTTGATTTATCTGACAACAATTTCACAGGTAAAATTCCTGATGGCCTTGTGTCACTCCCAATCTCCGGTCCTTACATTTGAGAAACAATGGCTTCTTTGGGTCTCCCTTTCTCCTTGAAAATGGCCAACAAGTTGGTCACTCTCGACCTTGGTGAAAACAAACTCTCTGGTGCATACCAATATGGTTCGGAGAAAGCCTTTCATCTTTAATAGTGCTTCGCATGAGATCAATTTATTTGAAGGTGTCATCCAGAGCAATTATCAAAACTCCTCTCTTCAGATCCTGGACCTACACAACAACCTAACGATTTGCATTCCTCATTCTTTTAGTGATTTCAATGCCATGGCAGTCACCAATCACACGATAGTGGTCTTTGCTCTCCATTTTCAGTGAGGGTCTTCATATTCTATATGGGGCGGTCTTCAGATAACTTTTGCATACTCAGAATCTCTCTTGATAAACGCAAAGGACTCCAAGTGGAATACTCCAAGATTCTATCATTAGTCACAAGCATGGATTTATCAAACAATAAGCTTTCCTGTGAGTTGCCTGACCGAACTCACTAAAATTACATAGGCTGCATTTCTTGAGATCTTTCTTACAACCTTTCAATGGAAAGATACCAGAAAGCATCAGTGACATGAAACAACTGGAATCACTTGATCTGTCAGAGAACAATTTATTTGGAACCATTCCTTCAGGTATGTCTACTTTGAACTTCTTGAGCCATTTGAACGTATCACACAACAATTTGTCAGGAACAATTCCATCGGGCGGCCAACTTCAGACGTTTGAACCATCAGCCTATAATTGGAATCATGATCTCTGTGGATCACCTCTTCAGAATTGTGCTAATGAGACACATTATTCCCAAGAGGCCAACGAAGAAGAAGGAAAAAGAGATTGGTCAAGAGATGTTATGGCTTTTCCGTGAGGTCATGCAATGGGATTCATAATTGGCTTCTGGATGATCATCGTTACCATTATGATGAACCAAACCACTGAAATTGCTTATTTCCGATCTGTTGACAAAGTACATGATTGGATATATGTTAAGGTGGTTGTGTACTCTCGGAGGCTAAAATCAATTTGCTCAAGGAGGAACTGAGGTCGAGCCTGAGCTTTACTCTTCCATTGTTGATATGTATTTACATAATGTAGTATGAGCTGATATTATGACCACGAGTAATATAAAAATTAATATGATAGAACTCTTATCTTTAATAATGCAAGTCATTGCATACACCATAACATAATTATTTTGGAGATAATATAAGTCATCGCATACACCATAACATAATCATTTGGAGAACGCAAGATTTATATTCCAAGCTTTATAACATGATTTACTAGTGCCAAATAATTTCCACAAGTTGTGCTTAGTTTAAGAGGAGAGGAGGAACAAGATTTTGGCCAACATGTTGTCTTTCATTGGCCTATCTATCTTGATTTCTTTTTTTCTTTTTCTTTCTAAATAAATAATCTATCTTGATTTCTTAATTCAATCAAACACCAGAAGGCATTAGTCCTAAATTCCTTCAATCCAAGCACAGTTTAATGAAATGCTATCACTCATAATGTAAGATTTAGAAAACATATTGGTCCTATCATCTCTTCTGAAATTATATTTCAAGTAAAATTATTTGTCTGCATATTATATTTAAAATTTTGCAAGGTTAAAATAATATCTATTTGATTTTTATTGGGTTGTTGAGGTTATGAATTTCTTGTTCTCAATTTTCAGGTCCAAAGTAATAGTTGGGTGGCCTAACTAGTTATATCAATAAAGCGATGTTAGTGTATTATGTTGCTTTTGTTATGAGTCCTTGTTCATTTTTGTATTTGAATTACTGAGTTTGTAATTTGAGATTATTATTGGATTTGACATTATGCAAGGTGTAGAACATCGTATATGTTATTTAAGAATATTAGCGTGTGTTTAGAGTGCTTTCAACGTTCCAGGGTTCACACTTTGTGGGCATATCATCATTTATCACATACCATTTTGTAGTTGAGGGTGTTCATAATTGATGTACTTGAAAGACATGAAAACTCTGCAAACTTATTTAGTCTACCTAAATGTCTACTGTCTGTTTCTTATCAGCCTACCATGCATGGAATTGAAAATTATGAGCTATTATGAACAGAGATATTGCATACTTTGGATGTAATTGTGCATTTTGAAAGATCAAATAATACACTGCTGAAGAAAAGTCCACTTTGCATAAACTAATTATCATTATCATTACACTTGAAACCTATATTAATAATTGTTGTCAGATATGTAGAGGAATGCGGTATCGATTTGAATAGATCTTACATGCTTAGGGTAGTTTTATGTAAGTGTAATACATTGGTGTTTCATGCTTGAGTCCATTCTCGAGTTCCGGAGTGAAAGTCACATGTCCACGAATTATCTTGCAATGAAAATAATGAGAATAATGGGAACCAGGAAATGCACCTCCGTTGCTTTACTATAAAAATCAGAATGATCACAATGCTAACTGATCATTACCGTATCAATATAGTAAAACAGGGTACACAATCTCTCTTAGCATATACAATAATACAACACGATCATGAATATGCTTCCCAGAAAAAGAATCACCAAAACAGAAACAAAACAAGAACTAAGGAACAAGCTATTATGTGTGTACACCTTGCATTAGCACTTGGAAAAGAAAACAAGTACCTATTATGATGTTAAGGCCAGTTCAGCCCATGCCAGATGAGAGTTCTTGTAAAGAGCAGTTGGTGAGGTCTCAATTCCATCCTCCAACATTGCGTAATTATTTCCATGGAAGGCCTCTTAGATGCTTCAGGGTTCAATGCAAAAAGACTAATGTACTGCATACTACAGAGATCATCAGGCTTGACATTTTTCAAATGAGGTTCAATTATTTGGCTCATCTTCTCCGGTTTTGCAGATACTCCATAGCCTGCAACAACATCAACAATCTTCAGATGATAATGTTTACAAATTGTCTTCTTAGTTATGCCATATTAAAACTGAAGATCAGTAAGTAAATGAAAGATGATTTATGTAAGTAATCAATATTTTCTACAGTTAATTTTTCGATGTCTGTTGTATTAAAAAGGTTTTTACCAAATCCAATGAGCATCCTCTATCTCCACAATATGAAGGCCTTCCACTGATTAGCTCTAGTAAAAGCATTCCGAAAGCAAATGTGTTGCTCTGAACATCCATATGTCGTCTTTCTATGGAATCCATAAACCCACTGATATGGTAGGCCATTGGCAACAGAACCATTTATGTCTGCTTTCGAAACAATTGTTTTCCACCTCTCAAAAATCAACCAACTACAGATATACAACAGATTTTTATTAGCAGGAGCTAAGTTAATTCATGAACAAAAAGTCGAAAATAAGAAGAAACTTTTAAGAGAAAAATTACTGTAAGTATCATCAAGCAATATTTTTGCACACCTTTGGAGAAAAAGTCTTCAGTAAGATACAGGAACGGAGTTTAACTCAGATATTGTGAATGAAGGCTGGAGTTCAGTGTGTGCAAATATTTTTGAGTCCACGAGCGATACCAATAGCTATTTTCATTCTGTCTTAGCCAAGAGATTGGCATCCTTCACCATCTATAATGAATCCACACGTAATATTGTTGAGATGATAAAGGTATCAGTCACTAAAAGCAACCATAACAGAACACTTACAATGAAGATGCTCATATAATGTTCCATTCGATGCATATTCGAAAAACAAGCATCCTTGAAAAATGGTTCACTTTCTCTGCAATACCCCAACAACTCGCTATGTTCTCATTATTTAACCTTGCAAAAATCTGCAACCTAGATTAAATATAAAGTTTCCTCACACAATGATCAATTAATTCTTTTCTTGCAGAAAAGTGTTAAGAAATAATTACCTCATTCTGAAACTGGAGCTCAAAATATGTTGTCCATTGATTCTCTGAAATACTTAGTGACAGAACAGCAATTTCGGACCCATTCTTCATTGTGCCCTTTGTAGACTTTACTGTATGTAGAAGACCAAAATTATGTTGCTGAAATCTTCACAAGCAACTTCAAGATCCTGCCTGCTGAATCGCAGCACACTTTTCAACAACTCACTGTCTGTTTCAAGCGTCATAAATTAAAATCATTATTCTACATCATCAATATTGCAGTATAAGTCAATATGGGAGGAAATAAGATCATTGAGCTAACCGACTGATATTGATATTTCATCCTTCCAACTTGATTGTTTTCTTATTGGGATAATGCCAGAGGATTTTCTTTTTGCATATTTATATAGCAGACACAGCACAAGTGATCACGAAGATAAGCATAACTACACCGTAGTGATTTCTAAAATCAGCAGCCACTTTTGGTTGGTGCGGCCTGTGAGTGCTCAGGCGCCACATTGAGATATTCATAGGTTTCATTGGCTGCTTGGCTTTTCACAGAATAACCTGAAGACAGAAACAAAGGCTGTTAATCAGAGTATACTGAAAAAAAAATTGAAGAATGACAAGAAATCCTGACAGAAGGCACCCTACATTGCTCAGTAGAAGCGGCTTGATGGACTCTTTTATCTTGAAAAACAATTTCCCCGAAGTTGAGTCTGTACAAATGATCCAGTAAAAACTGAAGGAAGTTCAGTGAAAAACAAGCTTTAATTTAAATTGATTTAAGACATTGTACCTTGACAGATACTTAAGACAAGAGGTATCTTCCCAACAAAAAAAGTTGTATGAAAAAAATCAGCAAATTTCAATGAAGTTAGCCCACATAAACCAGTCCGATTATCGTAGGAGGGTGTCCTGCCACAGATATACAAGACAGTATGAAATAAGAAAAATAAAATAAAATAAAATAAGCTGAAACAGATAAATATGGAGCATCAAACAGATTAAAAGCATCAATATGTTCTGACATTGATGTGGTGTAATCTGTTTCAAAGTTCATCATGTACTATCACTAAATTTAATTAAACCATATCAATTCGTAAACCATATCAATTCCTACTTATAGTTATACCAATGCATTATCAACATACAAAAGGCATGTTCCTCATCATAACCAATAGCAGAACCTCAACACTTTTGTCCCTATTCTTCTATTAATGCAATCATGAATTTTCAACTCAAAAGTTCAATAGTTTTGAACTGAAAGAATATTAGTGTGGCCTGGTCTTACTTCAGCAGCAAATTAAGATTAATATATATATATATATATATATATATATCAATTATTCAGAAGCTAAGGCACCAGAAGGAATAAAATAACATACATGCCATGTGTATCGGTTCCAAGAATTTGTCCACTGAGTTTATTCCTATCCAAACGTAGCTCGACAAGGTTTGCAAGATTCCAAAGTTTCAATGGTATACCACCAGTCAACCCATTAGAATGCAAATCTCTACAGAAACAAATTTCCAGAATCACATCAGAACAAACTATTAAAAAAAAAACAAATTAATGAAAGTAAAATTAATTCTCAGGAGCATATTTTTTTCCTACATTTTAGTAACACTGGTCAAATCACCAATCTCAGCAGGGACGGGGCCGGAGAATTGATTCGAGCTCAAATCCAACACTGTGAGGTTTTTCAACAGACCGATTTCTTTAGGGATTGATCCAAGGAACAAATTATTACTCAGAACTCTGCACAACAGCATTATGTTAAAAAAGAAACTCTTTGGCCAACTCTGCAGCTGCAGAAACTTAGTAACAGAAAGCGATGAATTAATTACATACAGCTCTTGCAAGAAATCCAGTAACCCAAGCTCCGGCGCCAGAAATCCTTTCAGAGAGGAATTGGAAAGTGTTCTGCAAATAAAACCTAGTTTATAATATCAGCAAAACCATTTGCACAAACTAATCAAACATTCTACAAATTCAATTCAGAAATTCAGGAAATCTTAAACCCTAATTAGCAGTTACTCCCTGTTTGATGAAACCACAAACAGAAGTATCAAATTAAAATCCCAAAATTGGAATAAAACATGTGGCTACCATAAACCCTTGAAGCACAAATACCACAATTTAAGCCTCATTCATCAATTAACCACTTCATCAACAACATATGCATCAAATCAGAAGTGCAAACGAAGAAATGCCATATAATTTTCTCAAAAACTGAGATTTTTGAACAGATAAACAAAAAGAAAAACAGTGAATCGGCCAGGTCTTACAGATTAACCACACGGTTCTGAGGGCTTCAAGCAGGTCACACCAGACCAACCACAGGGATTTTTCATCAAAGCTATTCCAATCAGAAAGAACAGAGAGTGGGTCTTCAAAGAAATTGATCTCTTGAAAGCCCCAAGCGCCAAAAACTGCAAAAAGAAACCAAAGAAAAACCCATCCCATCAGACCAACACAACAAAAAGCTCACATCTTTCAACTAAAAAACTCAGAAACAAGAACACAAACTAAGATAAAGGAGCATACTTTCTTGATTTATGGGCAAGGAGACAACTTCACCAACCAAAACAAGAGGAAAAAGAAGAAGAAGAAGAAGAAGAAGAAGAAGAAGAAGAAGTGGTAACACAAGTGATCTCATAATTAGAAATGGTTACAGCTAAAACCAATGTCAAAATACAAAAATTGAACAAGCATGTGAAATTCTCAAGTAGAAAACTCAAAGAAGTGATTTTTAGAAGAAAGAATAGAGCAAGCAAGAAAGAGTTTGCAAGTTTGCCATTTTGAAGCAAAGAAAGACAAAGATTTAAGCAAATATACAAAATGGAGTAGTTGAGAGAGTGAAATAGAATTAAAAAATGGTAACAAGATCAAATCTTGTGTGTGTGTGTGTGTGTGTTTGTGTGTGTGTGTGATGAGAGAGAGAGAGAGAGAGAGAGAGAAGTACAACAGTGGAGCTATAATGGAAGGGACCCAACAGTGACTGCGGTGGGGGAGGGAAAGATAAGAATTCATATGAAAAAAACCAAAGGTTGGTATTTATAGTTTTATCTATCTATGTCCTTGTGAATTATTATTTTTTTATTTATTTATTTATAGTTTATAACTTGTTATTATTAAAATTTGCTACATATGTATAGAAATGTGATTAACTTTTCACTCCATAAATTATCACATTAAAAAGAAAACAGAAATTTTTGTCTTTTGTCTCCTACTCAGCAATCTATATTCAATGTTAGTTGCATTTTTCTTTAGTATCTTTGGAAAAACTATGTTTTTGTAAATTATTATAAGTTCAGGATTTAAAAGTTGAGTTAATCATATGGATAAAGCATTCATTTTCATACACCTAACATATGAGAGGAGCAGACAGACCGAAAGCATTCTTCAAATCGTTAGGGACGTGACAGTGATAGCCTGTGGAAGCAGTGGGGAGCGAGGCACACATATATGAGTCTTTGGAGCCAGCTCATCTGACCATCAAATGCGTCTCAGGAAATATCGTCAGTAGAATCGATTCTCACCGACTCGGTGAAGAAGCTGCTTCGACGATCGTATACAAATGAGCCAGTTTGGTCGAATGCATACTGACCGTATATGTTGAGTAAGGGTTCTATGACAGTGTAGGGTTATTTTGTGCACTTTTTGTTCAACCTTGCTATAATAATTGCAATTAAATCAAAAATATAAATGGTGTTTTCTTGTATATTATAATTAAAATTAGTACTTATTTATATATATTTACAAAAATAATATTTACTTTTATATATTTTTATAAATAATTATCATTTGTTATCTATTTTTTTTTATAAAAACAAACTATTATATATATATATATATATATGAACAGCTAACTATATAACTAAAGAAGAATGTTTTATATGGATATATAAATAAATATCATATTATAAAAATAATATATTAGTAATTATCTGCTACTCTTTATAGGTAGGCAAGTACAAAAATGATTCAAAACCAAATGAAATAAAAATATATTAATAATATGGTTTCCATTATTGACCTTTAATCTTGAGCCACTGTTTAGCTATCCGACAAGTTTTAAAAATTAGATAAATATATTTATTTTGTGAGAATATATAAAGCATTAAAAATCTAAAAATCTCAGATTTAAAAGTGGTGTACATTGGAAATAAGAATATATACACATATATGCCAAAAAGATACTAATCTATATTTATGTGGGTTTTAAATTGTGAATTTCTTGAATACTTTCATGGAATTTATGCAGTGGATGAGAAGACAAGTCCATTTCCACAATTTTTAAAAATTTTTATTGGATCCCCTGTTTTTAGATGAAAGACAAAGTCAATATATGTGACAAAATAAATAATATTCAAAAAAATGAGATTTTAAACTAATAATAGTATCAAGAGGTTTTATCAAACATATATAAAATTAATACAACAAAAATAAACAAAAATAACATAACCAATAAATATTGTATTATAGTTAATGTAAATTTTTGATGTTTGACTAAGAACCGTGGTCAAATTTGGTGGATTATCATTAGGACTTAGTTTTTATGAATTAGTGTTGAATATAAGAGTTAGTTTACTAATTAATCTCCAAAAGTCAATACAAGTGAAAAAGCCATGTGCGTGAACAAGATGAGTTAACTAATCTTATTTTTGGTCCATCTCTTGTGTGACATGACAAAGCAATCTAGTGAATTGTGAATAAACAAAAATAAATAAGTACATAGTTTAATTCACGAAATTTCCAACAATTAATGGATGTATTACTGATAATAAAATCAAACAAAATTTAAGTTGAGATGCTATATTTTGTAGCATAATATTTAATTAAGGTATTTCAAATCAAACATTTTAAACTTTGGAATTGTCATAATTATCCATGAAAAAGCAAGTTCAACTAAAAATAAATACTTTATTGATTTGTCTTTATCCAAAAAGAAATTTTTGTTTTATATATATTAAATCAGATATTTTTACCTTTGATTATATCCAAGTAACAAGAAGTTGTTCAACTTTTAAATCACTTAAACAAATAATTTTTAAATTCAATTTTTATTTATAAGTTGAAAAACAAAATTTACCCCTTTATAGGATACCTAACAAAATTCAAAAACATTCATATGAAGATATTCATCTCTACTATGCATCTCTACTATGGGTCTCCTACAAAATTAAGAGGCCAAAAATTCAGAAAAAGAGATCATATACATCTCTACTATGCAATTGAAAATTTTTAAATATATATATATAATTATCATATTATTTTTCAAAAGGCATGCAGATGGAAGCTGTATATATAGTGAAAGATATAATGAAGATATATCTTCTCAGAAGCATATGATGCTTATAATAAAATATATTTTTAAAAAGAGTAACTAAGCAATTACAAATTTATAAGGGCATAAATGTAAAAGCAACAGAAAAAAAATCTTTAAGAATTCAAAAATAATATAGTCCTCACTGAAGTGGGATTAGGACCACCATTATGTAAAAATAAATTCTCCCAAATTAATTTAAAAGGAAATGGCTTGCTACCCACCCAAGATTAGCTTCACTTAAATTCAAAAACAAGTTAATGATTATGTCAACATCTTAAAATATTAATTTCCAAGGCATGAAAGGAGCATATGAGCCCCCCACTTCCCACTTCTTTTGGACTTTTCCAAATTTATCATTTGAAATGGCTCAAAAGAATTATATAAAAAATCAATCATACAAAGCAAGGTGGGATTTAGAGTGACCATTAGATGTAGAGTTAGCACTATGGTTTGTCTTCATTAATGACATTGTGACCCAAAAATATATTTATATAAATATTTAAATCAATAGAAGCACATAAGAAGGAACAAATAGTTGCAAACACAGATGTATGAAATGTGATATGAGCTCCCTTTTCTTATTATCTTATTCACTAGAGCCATTTAATTTTTATTATTTATTTATACTGGTAGAAAAATATTGAAGAAGACTTGGTCACCTGATCTTTAGCTTTTAAAACAAAAGAGTACAATACCATGTTCAATAAATATAAAATCCAGGTGAAAAGACTTATCCTTATAAATGAGATTTCTTCATCTCTTTCTGTATGAAACAAATAAATAAATAAATAAATAGATAAAGACATTTAAGTTTTGTTTAGTGAGATATGTGGCACAAGAAATAGAGATGGCTTTTGTTTTCAAAATAACCTTATGAATTGCCTTTAATGAAAATATGCTTGCAACTGCGTGTCAAAAGATGGATAGGTACGATGTCAGCGTGGTGACGGTGACTTATCAGCAATTTACTACAACTTGATATATATACATTGAAAAAGAAGGATAGTTACAAATGGTGAGATTAATTAACTAATAACAACATATGGATGGTCTTCAAAGCAGCCTTGCGCTTAGAAAACTTTAGCTTTTGATTGCCTTTTTGAAAATTCAAAAGCAGACAAACTTTTGATTTGTGGTGAAGACTTAAATCACTTGATCTTATCTCTCTTTTGATTCATTGAACAAAAGAGTTTTATGGTTGTTCAATTTTGCTTTTCGATTTCTCTTTTTGATTCAAATATGTGAATCATTTAATCCTTAATTATATTGATTAAGGACTTGGTGGAGTAGATATCTTGTTCCTTTCATCTGATGAATGCTAATTGAAATTTTTAAAATTAGTTGTGTTTGTTTTCCGTAACATTAAACAAATTACTTGTGGAAAACAAAGAATTGTTAATATTGTTAACAAGCTTAATTAACTTATTTGTTTTTTCAAATTTCATTATAAAAAATATTTTTATTATCACTTAGAATTAATGTGGTTGAACCATATCATATAATTAATATGTGTAAATAAATAAGCATAAAATATATATTACAATATATAGAAGAATGAATGGTCGTTTATCCACAATTTCAAAGCAATATATTATAAAAGATTCTACGTAATCAATTATTCAAACAGTTAATTAATTAATCTATTTATAAATTTAAATTCATGACAAGAAAGGCCTCAATCATAGTCATATATTTTAACTTAAAACTCAGTCATAATTTTTGCGCTAAGAGAACTTCAATTAGTTTAAATGATCAAAGCACACCTTTACTTTTATAATGTAATTCTTTCACCATCATATAAATTAATTAATTTTTAAAATAAACTTGATATTAAAAGCAAGCAAGTTTGTAGTAACAATCATTCATACTTCAGCACAAGGAATGAATGAATGAATTCCATCACTTAGAGAGCAAGAATTAATTTTTCTTTTCACCATTAATGAGTACAAGCTCAGGTTTGAGGGAGTGGTGAGATCATTTG
>NC_052472.1:18861456-18939359 GCF_009730915.1 Dioscorea cayenensis subsp. rotundata | reverse complement strand
TAGAAACAGGAAAATTCCGTTGCTAATCTGTTTCTAAAATGAATTAGCAACGGATTAGAAACGAAAACTGTTGTTTGTAAATTACAATTTTCTTGTAGTGATTGAATTGACATTTAGGAAATCTCAAAAATATCTTATAGGTATATGAAAAAATTAGACTTTTTTTTCAAGATATGTTGTATAATATATTTCAAATCAGTATCCAGATGCAACTCTATATTATTTGTTTTTTTAGTTTGCCGGTGTTGATTTTATAACTAGAATGAGTTGGAAATATTATGGAGTTCAATCAATGATTGATGTATTCAAGATTTCTAATATTTCAACCAACCAAACTAGTGACGTGGGAATAGTTATCACAAAAGGAATGTCTGGCCCTATTCAATATGTGAATATAATATCGTTGGTTGGGAAGTAAGTGATCTAGCATAAGTTACCATGATCTTATTTTTTATATAACTATATAAAATATCTAGTTTTTGTCTATATACTCTTGAAAATTCGCTTAATTTGGGCATACCACTCAATAAACTAGATACTATTTATATCTTTCAAAATTTGTTTTGTTTACATATATGCCCCTCTACCTTATATTCAACATTAAAATATATTATAAATTATAGAAGCATTGATTTTTTATACTAATAAAATTAGTATTTTATTTAAGTTTCTAAACGCGCAAGTAATGTTAATTTTTATTTAGATGAGATGAATAAAGTTCTTTTAATTTTTTTAGGTGTAGCAATATTGATTTTAATCACCATTAGATATTTTTAAAATTTAGTTTTTTTTTTTAGGAGTATATATATATATATATGTGTGTAGCCGCTTGTGGGGCTGCACGCCTGCACTTGTTGACTTTATCAAATAAAAACATTTATCAAATAAAAACAAGTATAGGTAAAAATAGAATATAATGGTGTATACAAGTAAAAGAAAACCTAATTTTCAATTAATATAATACTTTTAAGTCTTTTATAACTTCAAAAGTTCAGGAACATTTGCACTAATTGAATTCTACCCGTCCATTTAAGTTATTCCATTTTGTATATATTTACAAGAAAATTTCGAGATTTTCTTTGATTTAATGGAGGCTTTTCTCTACTTCTCAGCTTTACGTCTATTATATTTAAATATTACAAAAACTTTTTATGATTTGCTCTTTCATGTATACCACCAGTTTCATTTGGATTGTATGATGTAACTTATTGTTGTAGTTAAATCATAAAAATTAAATTATGACATGAAATTACATGTTAGATTTTGATTTTCTTTGAAAATTGCCCAAACAATATTATTGTTGTCGTTATTTAGATGATGGAAATTAGCATACCAAACTTAAATTTGATATTTTCCAAGCAAAGTTTGGCATTAAACTACCAACTTGATCATTATCAAAAAGATATTTTTCTACTTTAGGTTGTGCGCGGACTATATGGTGATAAAAGATCAAGATTTTATATTTATTGGACTGTAAGTATCAAAAACACTATAAGTTCATTTAGGGTCATTATTTTTAATATTTGCTACTAATTATGATATGTAATATAGAACAAAATTTTTTAACATTTTCAGAGAGACAGTGGTCAAAAAACAGGTTGTTATAATTTATATTGCTCAGGTTTTATCCAATTAAGTAAGAGCGTGGCTCCCGGTATGATATTACCTACTGGAAAAAGGTGTTCTGATACTTGCTATTTACAGGGTAATTCTATTTCTAAATTTTTGGACAAATTTCTACTTATTTAACAATTATATAAAGTGATATTTATACAACACATAGTAATTAAAAAATTTTAATTATTTATTTATCTAATTTTGTAACATGAAAATAAAATTGTTATTTTGTATAATATAAATAATAAAAATATTTTTTAAAACAAAATATCTCAATTTAAATTATATAAACAATATGATTTTTTTAATAAATAATAATAACATTATTTTATTATTTTTTAAAACTAACATATTCCTTTTATTGCTTCACTTTTGCAAGGATACAAAAACATTAAATTGGTATTTGCTAATGGGAGAATGAGAAATTATAGGATATTGGCCCAAAGAAATATGCAATAACTTAGTTGATGCAGATGAGGTTCAAACAAATGGATATGTATATTCAACTTTAAATGAGCCTAGTCCACCAATGGGCAATGGTATTTTACCTAATCCGGATCCATCAAAAGCATGTGAAATGAGTCACATTAGATTAGTGAATGGAAATGGAGATTTCATTGTACCTGGTGGTGATATCATTTCTTATTATAGTGAATCTGGCTACTATGATGTTGTTAACATATCAAGGGCAGATGATTTTTCCATTAGTGTTGGTAGACCCGGAGGTTATAAACATTAAATAAAATATCAATATGCTTGACATATATAATATGTCTAGCAATTTTTTAGCTTAATTACCATTGGTGGAACTAATGAAAATTAATAATTTTCATATTTTGAGAAATTCTTATTGCAATAAATACAATTAAGAATTAATGGCTTCATATCTCCTTACACTTCCATTGCCACTTATATGTTGATCAATTTTTAAAAGCCATTAGTTGCTCACTTGATATTATTAATGAACGAGAACAATTACATATATTATAAAATTATTCAACAAGTATAATATTTAAATTATATTACGACATATGACTTGGACCAGCTGCATTTGGATAATTTTGACGACTGTGACCTGCATTACGATATAGACCACAACGCTTTGGCTGACCGCCCTCACTTATGTCCATCTCATTATGATTCTGTTGGATTTTGGGCGCCCTGACCGCCCAATAATAACTTTCCACCTACCCTATCAATTACATTTTTAACTATGAGATAATTTTTAGATCTCCACCTAACAAATGGATGGTTAGGATCAATTTGATCCAATAGCTCTTGTGAATGGGGTAGGTGCCACTTGCCACCAATAATTTATCCCATCAGCCCCTCAATAATACTCTCCACCTATCCTAACAATTACATCTTTGACTATTCTAATATTGGAGATAATTTTAATTTTTATGTATATAAAAAATTTTAACCACAACAATTTTTATCTTTTAAATTTTTGATCGAATATTACTCATAATTTTTATCTGTTAGAATTAGTGTAAGTAGAGTGGGAATAAAACTAGTTATAAAAATTTTTATGAAATTATAAGGGTTTTTAGTGTAAAATTATTTTTAATTTTAAACAAAAACTAGTAGGACCCACCCCAGTTTTAAAAAAATAAATTTTAATATTAAAAAATCTAGTGGGGCCTGCTTTTTTTAAAAAATAAAAATTTTAATATTAAAAAACCAGTGGAACCCACAGCTATTAAAAAATTTTAGAATTTAATATTAAAAAAATAAAAATGCCTAGTTTGGTAAATAATTGTAGAAATGCCTATTTTAGTAATTAATTTAAAAAAAGCAATATTTAAAAAAAAAAGCCTGAAGATGAAGGTATTTTATATAAAATCCATTTTTGTAACTTTCTATTTCAATTAGAAGAATATATTTGTAACTTAAGATGATAGAAAGTGATTTTATGAGACCAAAAGAAACTAAGTCCATGGAGTTCACCAACTTTTTAAAAAACTATACCAAAATGTGGCAAGTGATTCCAACCCATTAAAATATATACCATATTTATAGATCGATCCAGCATGAAATAACTGAAGGAGCTTATGAACAAAATGATAAAGAACAGCCAAAAAAACAAAAAAAGAACTGAAGAACATGAATTGAACTCAAATTAAGGATGTCAGATGCATTCTTCATGATAAACCCCTGATCAGAAAGTGCAAGTTTCCGAAGGGGGCCCTAACCAAACAAAGAAAAAAGATCACAAGAAGTATGAAAACATGGATAAGCTTTCTTGCTTGCAAGGAGTTAGGATCAAAATAAGACAAGAAGAATGATCAAGAAAACCAATGCCAATGTGCTTGCCTTCTTCTTAGTGATCATAGCCATTGTTGTCTATGTGAACGAGCATATAATCAATACTTGCTATTTATAGATATATGCATGTATATATGAGAGAGAGTGAGTGGGAATGTGTCATTTTGATAATTTAGATTTTCAAAAGTTTAGTAACGTTACGTTATGGACAGCAATATTACATGTATTGTAGAAACTAGAAACCCCAAGTGAAGGAAATCTAATTTGTAAGGGGAAAAGTTTTCTTATTTCTTCATGTTCAAGAATAAACCACAACTGATGATATATACATCACTAATAGCATAAAAATCCTCCTAAAAGATTGGATCGAATCTCCTAATGACCAAAAAAATCCAACCTAAATATACACAAGAATATATGTATTATATAATCAAATCTTGGACAGCTAAATATATCCAATTTACCAAATATATCTCAATACTCCCCCTCAAGTTGGAGCATGAAGATCTTGAATGCCCAACTTGCGAAGAAGATAATCGAATTGTTGTTTGCCGAGAGCTTTAGTGAAAATTTCAGAAAGCTGCAGATGCGTGCGGACATGAGAAGTGACAATATTGCCCGCTTGAATTTGGGCACGCACATAGTGACAATCCACCTCAATATGCTTAGTGCGTTCATGGAAGACAGGATTGGCAGCAATATGTAGAGCAGCTTGATTATCACAGAACAACCGCATAGGCGTAACATGAAGCACACCCAAAGAATGAAGCAAAGACTTGAGCCATACAAGCTCACAAGAAGTAACCGCCATGGAATGATACTCAGCCTCAGTACAAGAGTGAACTACTGTGGGTTGCTTTTTAGTCTTCCAAGAGATAGGAGAGGCGCCTAGTGTTATGAAGTAACCAATAAGTGAATGTCTAGAAAGGGGACAGGTAGCCCAATCAGAATCACAGTAAGCATTAAGCTGCAGATCACTATCATAACGAAGAAGAAGACCCTGTCCAGGATGACCTTTCAAATAACGAACAACTCATAAAGCAGCTTCCCAATGAGCTTCTTGTGGACACTGCATAAACTGAGCAAGAACATGAACTGCATAGCATAATTCAGGAAGAGTGATAGTGAGATATATTAACCTGCCTACAAGACGCCGGTAACGTTCTAGATGAGCAAAATCATATGACCGCTCTGAAGAGCAAGCTGATGATTTTGTTCAATGGGAAAATTAGCAGGTTTGGCTCCAAGAAGACCAACTTTAGAAATGATATCTAAAGCATATTTCCATTGAGAAAGAAATAAACCATCAGGTCCCGAGCAATCTCAATACCAAGAAAATATTTCAAAATACCCAAATCTTTCATATGAAAACAAGAACCCAAATAATTCTTGAAATCAACAATAGAAGAAGAGTTATTCCTAGCAATTATTAGATCATCAACATAAACCAGCACATGAAGAATGACACCACTACGATGATAAGAGAAAAGTGAATAATTAGCATAAGATTGAGTAAACCCAAATGACTTGAGAGCAGACGATAACTTAGCAAACCAATTTCGAGGTGCTTGACGAAGACCATATAAAGATTTACGAAGTCGGCATACCTTTCCAGGTGAAGAAGAAAAACCCGGTGGTAAGCGCATATACACCTCCTCATTGAGATCGCCATGAAGGAAGGCTTTATGAACATCCATTTGGTGAATTTCCTAGTTACGAATGATAGCAACAGCTAGAAAAGTACGGGCAGATACCATTTTAGCCACAGGAGCAAAGGTCTCATTATAATCTATCCCTTACATAAGAATTATATTTAATCTTATAGACCCACTTGCACCCGATAGCTTTCTTTCCGAGTGGCAAGTCCTCAATTGTCCAAGTTGCCACTACACTCAAGGGCCTCAATCTCGGCTTTTATTGCCTCTTGCCAACGAGGATCATGAATAGCTTCGGAGAAATGTGTGGGTTCATACCTGCATAGTAACTGCAAGCATGTGCACAAGAAAACCGCTTGCAAGATATATAATTAATTATAGGATAAGGAGTACCTGAGGAGGATGATGAAGCGGAGAGCAGAGATGGGGGGGTCCAGGCAGTGAACAGTATGACAAACATAATCTCGAAGACGTGTAGATGGTTGGCGTGTTCGATCATTGTGTTGAAGTGAAGACTCAGGAGGAAGTGCCACTGTACCCTTAGAATCACCAATCTCTAAAGAAGAACTTATATCAAAAGCATGAGCAGTATCAGTATTACCAGTATTCCTCACCGATAAGACATCTTTAGAACTACCCCTTACTGCCAAATTACCTAACTCAGTATAGATTTCCCTGACTAGATCATTTGTAGGTGAACGTACACCAACAGGTAACGAGGAAAGAGAAAGGGGGAGAGGATCATGATCATAAATAGCTGGATGAAGAGGTGTGGGAGAACAAGTCACAGGAATTTTGGAAGAGGAAGTGTAATGAAATATATTCTCATAGAAAACAACATCCCTAGACACAAAGTATTCCTCATTTTCAATATCATACACTCTCCATCATTTCTTCCCATAAGGGTACCCAACAAATATACACTTCCAACTGCGAGAATGGAATTTATTACGATTACGGGTGATTTTAGAAGCAAAGCAAAGACACCCAAAAACATAGGTAAATGCATGTAGGAAGGTGGTTTGCCAAAAATCATCTCAAAAGGAGTTTTGCCATTGTGTATTTGAGTAGGAGTACGATTGATAAAAAAAACAAAAGTTAAAAAACATTCCCCCCAAAAAGTAAGAGATAAATTAGCTTGAAATCTAAGGGCCCTTGCAACATTAAGAATATGGCGATGTTTTCGTTCAACCCGCCCATTCTGTTGAGGAGTACCAACACAAGAGATTTCAAATATGATTCCATGCTCATCAAAGAAAGGTTTCAAGGCAACAAATTCAGCACCATTATCACTCCGCATACATTTCACCTTTTTATTAAACTGGGTTTTAATCAAGGCACAGAAATTTTTAAGAATTCTCTTTACCTCAGATTTCTCAATCATCAAATAGACCCACACCACTCTAGAAAAATCATCAACGATAGTTAGAAAATAAAAAGCTCCACATGAGGATGGTTCACTATAAGGACCCAATATATCACATTGAATAAGATCAAACAAATGAACAACTTTATTAGTACTTAAAGGAAAGAATTCACAAGTTTGTTTTGCCCTAAAACAAATATCACAGGGAACATCTTGAAAATTATTGTCATGAACTGTAGGAAGAGAAGAAATGAGCTGTTTGGGTGCATGGCCAAGCCGACGATGCCACAACTGATATGTATCGGTCCCATTGACATGACAAACCATCTTTGCTGGAGTCACTGCACGAAGCCAATAGACCCCACCATGTTGCTCACCTGCACTAATCAACATCCTCGAAGTACGGTCCTGTATCACACATAGTTTCTCAGTCAATGTAACAATGCAATTCAAATCCTCAATCAATTTTCCAAAAGAAAACAAGTTGCAAGTAAGCTAGGTAACATATAAAACATGTGGTATTTTCACATGTCCATCCAAAAGCACTATTCCTTCCTGAGAAGCTTTTGTATGAAAACCATTAGGAAGACCAATAGTAGAGGAAGAAATATCCTTCAAATCAAGTAGTAAACTTTTGTTTCCAGTCATGTGGTGTGACGCGCCGGTGTCCAAAATCCAAGAAGAAAGAAAGGGCCACTTACCAGAAAGCTTCTCAGAAGAAGTCGATTGAGCAGTACATTGTTTAAACATATTTAGCAAAGATCCCCACTGTTCATTCGTCAAAACTGGTGCAAGGGTTGCACGATCATGGTTGGTCAAGCCGCCAGATGCTTCAGATTTAGTAGTGGATTGACTGACGGTGTTCACAACATTTGCCAATGTTGAAAACCCTCTGCCATGACCACCGGAACCACTTGTTCTCCCTTTGTTAGATACCTTGCCATTTCCACGACCATCTCCCCACCAATCAGGATATCCAATGAGTTTAAAACATGACCCATCTTCATGTCCTTGTTTCCCACAATTGCCACAAACTGGTTTCTTATGCCAAGGAGAAGAAGCGGCGACTGCGGCTTTGGTTGAAACTGCAGAAATAGCAAAGCTGACCACATCTGTTCGATTGTCACAATGACGCACCATTTAGCGATGCCATTCTTCTTGAATCGCCAAAGCATATACTTGAGTTAATGATGGAAGGGGATCTTGCGCAAGTATATTTGATCTAACAGTGCCATAGATTTCATCATCAAGGCCCATTAAGAATTGGTGGACTTGTTCATCTTCACGTTCTTTTCCAAGATCTCCAGCCTAAGCACAGCGGCATCCTCCACAGTTACATCTTCGAAGAGGAATATAGGCAGAAAGCTCATCCCAAACCGTCTTGAGCCGTCTATAGTATGTTGCAATACTCTGGCCGTCTTGACTGCATCGAGCAATGTCAGATCTAAGTTGATAAAATACGTGGACCATTGCCGATAGAGAATCGTTGTCGCAACTCATCCCACAACTCTTTCACGGTTTCACTATAAGTGATAGTCGACCGTAGCGAAGGTTCAATCGATTGAAAAATCCAAGCCACAAGCATGGAATTTACACTCCACCAATCTTCGATTTCTTTGGTATCATCGTCAGGTTTGCATACTGTTCCATCCAAAAAACCAAGATTTCGCTTCACACGTAAAGCATTGCGCATACCTTTTTGCCATTCTTGATAATTGTCCCCTTTCAAGATCACCGGACATATATTCATACCGGGATGATCCGATGGGTGCAAATAAAATGGTGATAATGGGGTTAGAATGTCATTTTTTTAGACATTCCAAACACTAGGATGAATGGTGTGTTGAAGATGTGATTGAAAACATTGTGTTGGCAAAAGGCATGGGATGCGGTGCTGGTAAGGATCACGGTATGGGTAGCGCAGCTGAAGCATGATGGTGATCAGGATGGTATGAAGATGGTGATGTACAAGCATGGCGTTGTACTGAACCAGAGGGGAGAAGCCAGCAAGGTTACACTGTTGGGTTCTCCTTTGTTAAGCTAAAATTAGTTATGTTAGTTATGTTTTTTGTGAGAAAGAGTACTTAATTTACTCAATCTCTTGTACTTAGTGTCCATCTAATGAGTGGAGTGTTAGTGGAATGGGGTGACCAATGGGTGTTAAGTTTGGGCATTAGCCAATGGATGTATTTTGTTTTGTCTGGCTGTCTGTATTAGTTTATATATATAATGGGAGATAGTGGAGGAATGGTATTGGCTGAGAACCAATCTTTGACTTGTCTTCTTTTCTTTTCTCTCTCTGTGAGTGCAGAGTGTTTTGAAGAGCATTTTCACAAACACCTTGCTCTCTTTTAGGCATTTCATCAAATGACGGACTTCCTTCTCCGGTGTTCAGCACTCCGGTCATCTACAAACTGGTATCAGAGCATGATGGCGACCAACGGCGTGATAGCTGCAGCAGGTGCACAGGTGACCCTCTCACAATCCCTCGGTCCCGATGTTCACAGGGCCAGAATATGGTCGGTGGAGTCTTCGGATGAAGACGGTGTTTAGATCCCTTGAGTTGTTGGATCTTGTGGAAAATGGAGTGATGGAGTCAAAGGATGAGGCCGTGGAGAGAGAGAACAAGAAGCGAGACGCCAGGGCATTGAGCATAATCCAACAAGCTGTTGATGGTCCAAATTTGGACCGGATATCAGAAGCTCAGTTAGCTCATAATGCTTGGGAAACCTTGAGGAAGCAGTGTCAAGGGACTTCCAAGGTGATGGAGATGAGGATTCAGGCTCTCCGGCAAGACTTCGAAACCCTCCAGATGAGAGACGATGAAGGAGTTCAAGAGTACGTCTCACGGGTGATCACAATTACAAACCAGATAAAGGGTCTTATTCACAAGCTTAAAGAACCAGAGGTGGTGTCGAAGGTGCTTCGAAGTCTGGCTCCAAAGTTTTAACTGGGTTGCTGTGGCGATTGAAGAATCAAAGGAGATCTCAAAACTTAGTCTTGATGACCTCTGTGGCACTCTTCAAGCTCATGAAGTGAGAGTTAATCGCTCTGTGATGAAGACCGGTGAGAAGGCATTGGTGGCAAGAGGTGAGTCCTCTAGCACAGGACTACTCAAACCAAGTTGCTCTACTATCTCTTCGGGCGAAGGTAGAGGTCGAGGGAGATCTCATTTGCGAGGAAGAGGAAGAAGCAATCGTGGCCGGAGAAGAGGTTATGAGAGCAACCGAGGAAGAGGAAGTGAGAATAAAAGCCATATTCAGTGTTTTTATTGCAAGAAATATGGGCACATGAAAGCTGAGTGCAAGCTAAGGGAGAAACAAGCTGAGAGTGGTGCTGGCCTAGTTGCAGAAGAGAATGGGAACAGAAATCTCTTCATGGCAAGTAGATGTACTGAACTCCAACCCAGTTCAGTATGGTTGATTGACTCAGGGTGCTCAAATCACATGACGGGAAACAAAGTGTTGTTCAGTAACCTGGATGAGTCAATGAAGGTCAGTGTGAGGTTGGGAGACAACAAGGAGATGAAGGTGCAAGGTGTGGGGACTGTGACAGTGAAAACACAATCAGGAGCTCAAAAGAGTCTGCATAATGTGCAATATGTACCGGGTCTTGCACACAATCTCCTCAGTGTTGGCCAACTACTCTCCAAGGGGTACTCAGTTAAATTTGAAGAAAATATGTGTGTCATCAATGATTGTAATGAAAAGACTAATGTCATTACAATTCCAAGGTCGAGGAACAACATGTTCCCTCTTGACATTGCTGATATTGAGAATATGAGCATGGTTGCAAGAACTCAGGCACCAGATGAGTTATGGCACTTGCGGTTTAGGCACTTGAATTACAAAAGTTTACTATTACTTGTACGAAAGAAGATGGTGAAAGGAATTCAAGAATTGAAGGAGAAATCACAGTGTGAAGAGTGTGTGATGGCCAAGCAAGCTAGAAACTCTTTCCCTTGTGGCATGGCCCAAAGAGCAAGTGCATGTCTCCAACTGATCCATATGGATCTCTGTGGTCCTATGAGCGAGGAGACCCTTTGAGGTAATAAATATTTTTACATACTTATTGATTACTTCAGAAGGTGGTGTTGGGTGTTTCTTCTCAAAACCAAGTCAGAAGTCTCTGAGAAATTCCAGAATTTCCATACATATGTGGAAAGGCAGACTGGACTGAAGGTTAAGGCCCTGAGGAGTGATCGGGGAGGGAAGTTCTCTTCTCATGATTTCCAGAATTATTGTGACAAATTCGGAATCAAACGAGAATATACAGCCTCGTACTCACCTCAGCAGAATGGGGTGGTGGAGCGCAAGAATAGAACGATAGTCGAGATGGCCCGAAGTCTATTAAAGAGTGGAGAACTGCCAACAAAGTTCTGGGGAGAAGCTGTATCAACTGCAGTACATTTGATTAACAGGTCTCCAACACAAGCACTGGTGAACAAGACTCCATATGAGGTCTGGCATGGCCTCAAACCCAATGTAAGTTATCTCAGAATCTTTGGGTGTGTAGCATTTACATTGATTCCATCTCACAAACATCAGAAGCTTGATGACGAGTCCGAAAGATGTGTGTTAGTTGGGTATAGTTCTGAATCCAAAGCATATAGATTATACAACCCTACAACATGCAAGATCATTATGAGCGGGGATGTAGTGTTCCATGAATGCTCAAGATGGAATTGGAAGACATGTAATGTAAAAGAGCAGGAGATCTCAGTTGAAGAGGAAACTGGTGAGACTACAGGTGTATGTGATGGCGGTCTCAGAAAGGATGCTGCAACAACTGTTGATAACTCCTCAGTGATGAGCAATCAGAGTCCTCAGATTACACAGTTTGATGATACACCACAGCGAAAGGTTAGGTTACTGGTGGATGTCTATAATACCTGCACATTTGCATTATGTGCTGTAGACCCCATTGATTATAATTAAGCAGTGAAGCATAAGGTGTGGCAAGATGCTATGGAGTCTGAGATGGCCTCAATTATGAAGTACAAAACATGGGAGCTATGCAATCTACCAACTGGGAAGCATGCAGTAGGACTCAAGTGGATTTTCAAGTCAAAAATCAATGGTCAAGGACAAGTGATCAAGCAAAAGGCACGGTTAGTCGCCAAACGGTATTCTCAATAACATGGAGTTGATTATGAGGAGGTATTGTCGCCGGTTGCATGCATGGAGACAGTGAGACTTGTGTTAGCCATAGCAGCTCATGAAGGATGGCTAGTCTATCATTTTGATGTTAAGACTGCCTTTTTGAATGGAGATATTCAAGAGGAAGTATATGTTATGCAACCGGAGGGATATGTTATTGAAGGAAGTGAAGATTTGGTGTGCCGATTAAAGAAAGCACTATATGGTTTGAAGCAAGCTCCTCGAGCTTGGTACATCCGAATTGATCAGCACTTTCAAGAGCAGGGCCTCAAAAGGAGTGAATGTGAGCATATACTCTATAGGAAGGAGCAAGAAAATAGAGAGAGTTTAATCTTGAGTCTATATGTGAATGATATCATTTATACAAGTTCATCTACAACACTCATTGATCAATTTAAATCAGAGATGATGAAGACCTTTGATATGACAGACTTGGGAGATTTGAATTACTTCCTTGGGCTCGAAGTCAAGCAAGAATGTGAAGGGATATTCATTAAGCAGCAGGTTTACATTGAGAATTTTTTACATCAATTCAATATGAAGAATTGTAAACCAGTTGGGACACCTATGGTGGTAAATTACAGGCCTCAAGAGCATGCTGAAATTGATTTCTCTGATCCAATGTTGTATAGGAGTTTGATTGGGAAGCTCTTGTACCTCACCCATACTAGCCTCGACATTTGCTTTGCTGTAAGTTATCTATCTCGATTCATGAATTCACCTAGCTGTGATCATTTCTTTGCAGCAAAGAGAGTGTTGAGGTATTTAGCAGGGACAAGGGACCTGAGACTCTAGTATTCTAGAGGGGGTGAAGCTGCATTAGAAGCATTCTCAGACAGTGATTGGGGTGGTTCACTGTCTGACAGGAAGAATACCTCTAGGATGATTCTTCGTCTGGGCCTAAGTGCAATATCATGGAGCACGAAGAAGCAGGAGATTGTCGCGCTCTCAACCACGGAGGCTGAGTACATTGCTGCTACTTCAACGGCATGTCAAGTGGTATGGTTTAGAAGAATCCTGAAGGAATGCGGAGTTAAGATCAGCAATGCAACTCGTCTATGGTGTGACAACTAGTCTGCAATTGCAGTTGCGAAGAATCCTACACATCATGGGAGAACTAAGCACATTGACGTGCGTTTTCATTTCATCAGAGGTCTAGTTACTGATGAGGTAATTTCGCTGCACCATTGCTCTACAGACGCACAGCTTGCAGACATGTTTAATAAACCGCTTACTCATGAGAAACATGTTGCTATGTTGAGCCTGATTGGAATGAAGAGTTTTCAATCAATAGGGGGTGTTGAAGATGTGATTGAAAACATTGTTCTGGCAAAAGGCATGGGATGCGGTGCTGGCAAGGATCACGGTATGGGTGGCGCAGCTGAAGCATGATGGTGATCAAGATGGTATGAAGATGGTGATGTACAAGCATGGCGTTGTACTAAACCAGAGTGGAGAAGCCAGCAAGGTTACACTATTGGGTTCTCCTTTATTAAGCTAAAATTAGTTATGTTAGTTATGTTTTTTGTGAGAAAGAGTACTTAATTTACTCAATCTCTTGTAGTTAGTGTCCATCCAATGAGTGGAGTGTTAGTGGAATGGGGTGACCAATGGGTGTTAAGTTTGGGCATAAGCCAATGGATGTGTTTTGTTTTGTCTGGCTGTCTGTATTAGTTTATATATATAATGGGAGATAGTGGAGGAATGGTATTGGCTGAGAACCAATCTTTGACTTGTCTTCTTTTCTTTTCTCTCTCTGTGAGTGCAGAGTGTTTTGAAGAGCATTTTCACAAATACCTTGCTCTCTTTCATGCATTTCATCAAACGACGGACTTCCTTCTCCGGTGTTCAGCGCTCCGGTCATCTACATGGTGATATCACCAGTGGCACTGTGTTTCCAAATCATCAGCAACTGTGGCCATGGTGTCACTTGCAACACGAGAAGATTAAAGATGAAGAATTGGCTCTGATACCATGAAGGAAATCTAATTTGTAAAGAGAAAAGTTTTCTTATTTCTTCATGTTCAATAATAAACTACAACTGATGATATATACATCACTAATTAATAGCCTAAAAATCCTCCTAAAAGATTGGATCGAATCTCCTAATGACAAAAAAATAATCCAACTTAAATATACACAAGAATATACGTATTATACAATCAAATCTTGGACAGCTAAATATATCCAATATACCAAATATATCTCAATACCAAGTTCTCATTATTCCATGGTTTGAAATGAATGAATTTCTATTTCTAAAAAGGTTAATTTATAAATTAAAAAGAACTAGCTGTTTGATTTTGGTTAGGGACCCCTCTTTAAATTCTCCTCTCCTTTTTCTTTGTTTGTGTTCCTAATCATAAACAAAAATGGCATGGAACTGTAAGCCTAGACCTTTCTCTGGCAAAAGAACATCCTTTCATCGACCCCTCAATTACCTCAACTACATAGTTGATGTTGTTAGCTTAATTAACAACGTCACAAACACAGTCCGAGATCTTCCTAGCTTCAATAGCATACACCTTCCTCACCCCGGCTTGAGCACACCATATTGCAAGAATTCCACTCCCATCGCCAACATTCAAAACAACCTTTTCATCCACAACACATGACTAGGCCAATATATTGATCGAAAAAGACAACAAAAAGAAAAAAGGTTTTCCGATTTGGAGAGAACCATATTGCGGAAGTGATTAGGGTTCTTGAACACTCATTGCAGTAGGCGTTAATGCGAACGTGGTCGGAGAGCACGTCCTTCTGGTTATCTAGGAACGCGCAGGTGTAGAAGTACTTTGCGAAACAACTGCCGGAGCGGGTGAGGCAAATATATATATATATATATATATATTATCATAAAATATATTCTCTATATAGTTTTTCTTTTCTTTCAAATTGTTGTTACTATGTTTTATTTTTATTATTAAAATCTCAATTCAATCCCACTGCTACCCAATTAAACTTTTGATTCACGCCCCTTTAGGTTTCACCAGGTTAATGCTTGAGCTAAGTCTAACAACATTGATTTACTAATTTTATAAAGGTATAATACCTTAATTAATCCTTCTACTTTTCTCTCTCTTCAATTTTGGTCCCTCTACTCAGAAATGCTCCCCATTAGTCCCTCTACTTTTGAAAATGTGTCACTTAGTTAGAAATGCTCCCAACTAGTCCCTCTACTTTTAAAAATGACCCAACTAGAGGGACTAAGTGGGCACATTTTTAAAAATAGAGAGACTAGTTGGGAGCATTTCTAACCAAGTAGGCACATTTTCAAAAGTAATGAGACTAGTTTGGAGCATTTTTGAGTAAAAGGGACCAAAAGGGAAAGAGAAAAGTACAGGGACTATTTTGGTGATTATACCTTTTATAAATGAATACAGATTTGGGTCCACCTTTATACAAGCCTATTTTCCATGCATGATACAATCACCCTCAAAACAAATAAATATATGAGACTCCAACCACTTCCAAACCATTTATAGGCTTTTTTTTAATAATGCAAATTTTTATTTAATTACAAAATAGTTTATTTAATTACAAATTATTTATTTTTTTAAAAATTTTTTTGTCTTTTTCAAAAAACGGGATCAATGATCCTGCTTTCAGTTTTTTGCACTGAAAGCGGAATCATTGATCCCATTTTCCAATTTTTTTATTATTTATTTTTTAAAAAATTTTATGTAAATTTTTATTTTAACTTTTTAAATGTCTTTAATTATATATTTTTTTAATTATTGGTTTTTTGCACTTTAACCTCTCATTTTTTTGTTATTATTTAAATAATTTATTTGTGCCTTGATGCGAAATATATCCCAAAATAAAGTTCATTTGAAGTGATTACCACTTTTACGGGATTTCACAAAAGCTGGAAGATATTGTTGGGGATTAGCATACCTAGCTACTTTATACAAGTTTCTGTGTCGTGTATGTAACAAACACATGAACTCTACTATGTTGTGCATTAAAATATACCTACTTTCCGTTTTACCTAAACTTGTAAATAATTTAAAATATACTTTTTTGTAATTAAATAAAAAAAATTACATTATTTAAAAAAAACCACCTGAAATAACACATTTCGATTAAGTTTTGGGAGATATATTTGAAATTCTATACCATGACTATAATTGGAGTAATATCATTAATCCACTAATATTTTTTATGTCTTTGTTACATGCACGGCACAGAAACTTGTATAAGATAGCTAGGTATACTGATCCCCAACTATATCTTCCAGTTTATGTGAAATCATGTAAAAGTGGTAATCACTTCAAATGAACCCTATTTTGGGACATATTTTGCATTTATTTAAATAATAGCAAAAAAATGAGGGGTTAAGTGCAAAAAAACCAATAATTAAAAAAATATAATTAAAGATATTTAAAAAATTAAAATAAAAATTTATATAAAAATTTATATAAAAATTTTAAAAAATAATAAATAATAAAAAGATTAGAAAACGGGATCAATGATCAGTGCATTTTGCTCTGAAGCAGGATCATTGATCATGTTTTCCAAAAAGGACAAAAGTAAAAATTGGAAAATGGGATCAATGATCCCGTTTTACTTTACCTAATTCCGTAAATAATTTAAAAAAAAACATATTTTTGTAATTAAATAAAAAAATTACATTATTTAAAAAAACCCTCTATATATATATATATATATCTAATTTTTTTATTATGGGCAGGTCAATATGAATATTAAGATTTTTTTCACAAAAACACTTATATTAGCATGTTTGCTGTTGACATGCTATGTTATTGCTACAGGTAAGTCTTTTTTAACTATTTAATTATTTTTAATTATTTCTTTTTCTATAACCTATAATTTTTTATAAATTTTATTATGAAGTTGATTATATAATAAGTGTGGTGAATCTTAATTGTATTATTTGGGTGTTATTGGATTCCTTAAAATTAATTTTTAGGTCATTTTTATAATGGCATGGATAAACACGACATTGCGTCGGATTTTCATCACAGGAAGCTTCTTAACCAAGGTACTTTTTACCTTTTTTATTTATTAACTTTTATATTTTAAAATATATTTTTGTTAATATCTGTAGTTTTAATTTTCTTATATTTTTACCTCAAAATTTTGTTTACAGGATCAACCTCTCGGGCTCACAATACCCTAAATACCCCAAATAAAGGTAAGCCATCACTTTAGTTACACATATTTTCTATGAATTTTTCCGTTGGACCATCATTAATTAACCAATCATATTTTCTCATAATGTTTGTATTATGAGTGTCTTATAAGTTTACCATTTGCGGGTAAAAAACAGGGTTGGTCATTAAACCATAGCCATATTGTACTTTGGGTTTCATTTTTCAAATTGTACTTTTTTGGTCATGCAACTTAGATATAATTTTAATGAAAATCACTCGAGGAATTTCAATGTAATTTCATTGACAAGGATATTGAATTAGCATGTCGACCATATTTATACATGTTAATGGTCCCTATGGATTGTAAGAAAAATCTCTGTATTTAGCATGTATTCAAGATATATTCAAGCATGTATTTGGCATTCAACAAGTATAAAGAGAGTTAGAAGTCTCCAGCCTAGGATAGGTGTGCCGGAGCACTGCCCTAACGATGAATTGGCCCCCCGTGCGGGTTTTCTGCGGCCTCACTCCAAAAGCTAGGATACGCTAACTCAATGTAGAAGACACTCCCCGCCTAGCACCTTCGGCGATGAGAAATAATCCAAGTGCACCCAGAAGATTCAAGGGATGAAGATGATGGAAAAGAAAATCAAAGCTTCTCTAATCTCACAGCTTGCAGGTTTTTGGAAGGAAAATGATGATCATCCTTGCATCTTCTCATATCACTCTCTATATATGAGTTAATCCAACGGCTATAATGAGCACAAAAGGATGGCAATCAACGGATACAAACTAGTTAATAAACGAATGAAATATTTTATAAGCTAGGATGTGAAATGTTGTGGCTTTTTAAGGAGAGGATGTGATGGGTCTGCAGGCTAAGGCATTTTAAAACAAAACCTATGATTTAGGTTTGGGTGTATTGAAGCCATAGCTCCAACAATCCCCCACTACAACCATAACCTAAATACGATCAACATCAAAGAATAATTCAACAAGATGATAATATGATCAAAAGGAAAAGAAGCAATGAACAAAGCCTGAATCTTAGGTTTCACCATAATCTAAAGTTTCCAACTGATAGAGACAGTAGTGAACTGAGTCTTGAACTACACCTCCTTGAATCAAAATTCAACTTTAATGGCAATCTAGTGATTGCACTTGGATAAACAGGGTTGGCGCGTTATTGCCCATGCACTCGATATCATTACATGGATATTATTAGAGAGTTAGCCCGCTGACTCTCATAGCTGCGACCTGACAGCTATCTCCATATAGGTGAGATTTCCAAAGATATTTGTAGTGTAATATCTCGCTTAACTAGATTTTGATCTCATTAAGAGCTATGCTCAACCTTTACACCACTACATAAGAGCACACGTCATAGGAATGGAGTTATAATGTACATATCTCAAATATGCATAGGATGCTCTCCCAGTCAACCAATCAATAACTTCCCCTTGAACTTCTATCCTGGGATCTCCATTCAAAGAAGTAGGGTTACCATTGTTATTGACCTTTATGGGCTTAGCCCCATTCCCCTTGACGCCTCGGCTATCATTTGTCTAGATAAGCCTTTAGTCAGGCAATTTGCTAGATTTAGCTCTGACTTTATGTAATTAATGCTCACAATGTTGTGCTTAAGATGTCTCCATACTGACTTGTGGCAGATCCACATATACCTGTTCATTTTATCATTAGTACTTTCACGCTTGCACAGTTCAATAGCAGATTTAGAATCACAATGTATAACAATAGGAGCCATAGGAGAAGACATAATAGGAATCTTAGAAAGTAAATTTCTAATCCACTCAGCCTTTGTACATGTAGAAT
Organism: Dioscorea cayenensis subsp. rotundata; assembly: GCF_009730915.1. Classification (NCBI taxonomy): domain Eukaryota; kingdom Viridiplantae; phylum Streptophyta; class Magnoliopsida; order Dioscoreales; family Dioscoreaceae; genus Dioscorea; species Dioscorea cayenensis. The sequence continues at coordinate 18,920,344 of NC_052472.1, read as the reverse complement.
CAAGCTCAATCAATTCAGCTTCCATGGTGCTCCTAGCATTGAGCTTCTGCTTAGCAGATTTCCATTGGATAGCTCCTCCACCAAGTAAGAATACTTGGCCTGAGGTTGATTTAAGATCTACTGAGTCAGATATCCAGTTGGCATCTATATATCCTTCTACCACACTAGGGAATCCAGAGTACCTCAGTCCAAAAGACATAGAGCCTTTTAGGAATCTGAGAACCCTCTCAATAGCAGACCAGTGTTCTTGATTTGGGTTACTGATATATCTACTCAGTCTAGATACAGAATACGCAATGTCAAGTCTAGTTCTGTTCGACAGATACATTAGGGATCCTATGAAATGAGAATAGAGATCCTGATTTACAGGTTCATCTTTGTTCTTCTTAAGGTGTACACTGAGATCATAAGGTGTAGCAACAGATTTACAATCCAGATATCCGTATTTCTCCAACACTTTCTCAGTGTAATGAGATTGGGATAAAGTAATGCCGTATACTGATCTCATAAGCTTGATTCCTAGGATAACATCAGCTTCTCCTAGATCTTTCATATCAAACTTACTGCTCAGAAAGTTCTTGACATCACAGATAAGATCAAGATTAGAAGAAAAGATAAGCAAATCATCAACATACAAAAACACAATAATACATTTGCCATCTACTAATTTACTGTAAACACACATGTCATAGTTGTTTACAACAAATCCATAAGAGATGATTGTAGAGTCAAATTTGGCATGCCACTGCTTTGGGGCTTGCTTTAGTCCATAAAGAGATTTTACAAGTTTGCAAACCTTGTGCTCTTGTCCGGCGATAACAAAGCCTTCAGGTTGCTCCATGTAAAGTTTCTTCCTCTAAATCACCATTCAGGAAAGCAGTCTTTACATCCATTTGATAGATTTTAAGACTTAAAGCAGAGGCAAGTGCTACAAGAATCCTAATGGTGGTGGTGCGAGCAACTGGTGAATAGGTATCAAAGTAATCAAGTCCCTCTTTCTGTTTGAACCCTTTTACAACTAACCTGGCATTGAACTTTTCAATAGATCCATCAGGTCTCAACTTCTTCCTAAAGACCCATTTACAACCCAAAGGTTTACTTCCAGGAGGTAGGGAAGTAAGTATCCAGGTGTGGTTACTCATGATCGAGTGATACTCATCATCTACAGCTTCTTTCTAAAAAATTGAATCAACAGAAGCCATAGCCTCTTGATAAGTGGTAGGAGTATGCTCAATCATGAAGGTGACAAAATCATTACCTAGGTTCCTTTCCACTCTACCTCTTTTGCTTCTTCTAGGTTCTTGTACAGGAATAGGAACTGATCTAGAAATAGAGCTAGAGGTCAGAGGTACAGAAAGAGTGGGACTGGAGGCTGATCTCAGAGGGAAGATGTTCACAAAGTAGACAGCATCTCTAGCTTCAATGATGGTGTTTCTAGCTATTTCACTCACCTCTGAGTTAATAACTAGGAATCTTCCAACATTAGGGCCTATCTTCCGGGTTCTAAGATCAGGGATCTTGACCTTAGCTAGACACCCCCACACTTTGAAGTAGTTGAGTATGGGGCTCTTCCTTTCCAAAGTTTATAGGATGTTGTGCTACGGTCCTTAAAAGGAATCCTATTCAAGATAAAACAAGCTGAGAGCAAAGCCTCCCCCACAAGTTCTCGGGTACACAAGAACTTAATAGCATGGCATTTACCATGTCCATCAATGTCTTGTTTTTCCTTTCATCAACCCCATTAGACTCAGGAGTGTAAGGAGCAGTAAACTCATGCACAATCCCATTCTGTTCACAAAATGAAGACATAGCATTAGAAGTATACTCTCCACCTCTATCAGATCTAAGAACTTTAATGGTCTTGCCTAGTTGGTTCTCAGCTTCGGCTTTGAAAATCATGAACTTGCTAATGGCTTCATTTTTGGATTTGATCAATTAGGTATAACAGAATCGGGAATGATCATCGATAAAGGTAATGAAATAATAGTTTCCCGCTCTGGTAGGAGGCCTACAAGAATCACAAATATCACTGTGGATCAAATCAAGAGTTCATAATTACAGTGAATACGAGGAAAAGGTTTCTTGGGTAATTTGGCTTGAACACAGATTTGACATTTAGAACCTAGATCAATCTTGGATTTAGGAATCAGTTCAAGGTTCATCAACCTTCTAATGGATCCAAAGTTCACATGACCCAATCTTCTATGCCAAAGCTTACAAGACTCAACATTCAAGACAGCGGATGAAGAACAAGAATAATCAGAACTTCCATTGAAAGATAAATCAGAAGGTTCACATACATTAAGTTTGAACAAACCACCGGATACAAAACCTTTACCAACAAAAAGATTACTTCTGGAGATTACAACACGGTTTGACTTAAATACAACCTTATAACCAGACTGAATCAAAAGAGAACCACTTATCAGATTTTTCCTAATGTCGGGTACATACTAAACATCTAACAAGGTGAGAACTTTCTCAGATGTCATCTTCAAATCAATCCGTCCTCTCCCTAACACGTGTGCTACTGTGTCGTTTCCAAGAGTCACACATCCGCCACTTGAGACTTGATAAGTGAAGAACTAGAAACGTTCAGTACAAACGTGGATGTTAGCACCAGAATCAAGGAACCATTCCAGGTTTTGACAAGTCAAATTGACAGAAGGAATGAAAGACACTGACCTAAAGAAAGTCCCAGAGGAGGGTTCACCCATTTCAAGCACATTTACTTGCTGTTTGGGTATACCGGAATTTTTTTTTGACAAGTTCAGTCTTGCGGAAAGAAGCAATCACAAGCAACATGGTTTGTCCTACCACAAACAAAATAGTGTTTAGGACTTTTCTCATAAGGTTTAGGAGCAGAAGTTTTGGGTTGCTGAGAGTTTTGAGAATGAAAATGGGTTGGCTTGCCCTTGGCCTTAAAGGGTTTCCCTTTAGGGGAAAACTGGCGACCTCTATCAGAAGAGTGGGAATTTCTAGAGCTTTTAGAACTATTAAGGTTACCACTATGTTCAGTTAGATAAACTCGGCTTTATGAGAATCTACACCCTTAGAGAATATTCGGTTGGCTTCCTCAATTCTAATGGTGTTGTAAACTCCTATGAGGTCCAAGGAATCAATCTTGTGTCTAAGTTCATTTGCAAAGCCTGACCAAGAAGGTGGTAGCTTGTTCAGGAGAATGGACACAATGTGGCTCTCATTGTACACGGTACCACACTTCTCTATGACACTAAGGTAGTCCTGAAAGGTATGAATCTGTTCTCCCATCTCTACCCCATCTACCATCTTGTAGTTCTCAAACTCTATGCTCATGTGGCTAATCCTAGTAGTATTATCAGGGCCATACTCCTTTTCTAGGGCACTCCATATATCCTTAGCAATCTTATAATCAAAGTATTTATCATAAAGACGATCAAAAAGAATGCTAAGAATTCTATGGCGACAGTGAAAATCGATCTCCTTAGGAGTTCTACTAGGAGCTAAGGAGCTAGAGGTTTGATCTACAGTTGAGATGGATAATCAGCGAAGTCCACTAGGATCAAGATCAGAGGAATCAGAATCAGATGATAGGGTAAGGGCTGAGGATACTCCTAAGGTGTATAACCAAAATTCAGCCTGATGTTTCCACCTCCTAAAGTTCACCTTACCATCAAACTTGACAGGTTTACACAAAGTATCAAATTGTGCATCCATGTGTGTGTAATGTACGTTAATCAGGTTCAAAGTCTACTAATGTGACACAAGCAAGTTTCAGGTTTTTTATTCAGAAAATCAGAGAATACAGAAATTAGATAGTAGCAATTTAAATAAGCAGAATTCATCACTTAGGAAATACTGTAGAAATATATTGTATTGTAGCAATATATATACTGTAGCAATGTACGGTCAGAATATGATATTCAGAAATTTACTTGCATAGGTACAATATAACAAAATATGATGACCCAAATATAGTCTGCGGTGTTACACATCACAAGATAGAATATGTAGGATTATACTTGTAGAAATATAATATGCTAGAAATATATTGACAGAATACAATATACTATAGTTTCCCAAGACAAGAACAAATATCTAAGTTGTAGATATTTTAACCACAGCAGTAGTATGACTATAACATATCACTGTAGCTAAATACGAGTATAGGGTATAGTACTGTAGCAGTATACACTGACAGAATATAGATGATTTAGAATAAGCACAAAACAATCACAATACAGAGAATGCAGATCTACTATAAGAGCAACAATTCAGCTTTAGAATGTAAGAAAAATCTCTGTATTTAGCATGTATTCAAGATATATTCAAGCATGTTAGGATACAAAACCTATGATTTAGGTTTGATTGTATTGAAGCCATAGCTCCAACATGGATGACATGTCATCCCAAGTGACATCAGCACACACTTGCCATGTCACTCCTGTTTTCTTTACTTCTTCTCCGTTGAGAGAGAGAAAGGGAGACCATCAGTTGCTAGCAAAAAGCCAGGATTTTTTTTCCCCTCATCAAGAGAGAGTGAGAAGCCCTGCATTTAACGGCGGTAAGTTTAGCGGGTCATGGCGTTGAACTAGGAGACAAGGATAAAAAAGAACAAACCTCCAAAAAACTATAAGTGCTCTCATTAACTCAAGGAAATCTTCTTTCAATATTTTGAACTTTGAAATGGAGACCAATGTAAAGTTATGGTTTATATTTAGATTAGGATTGATTGAATGGCGTTTCAAGTTAAGATTTTTATTTACATATTTGAGGTTTTAAAGATAGGATTGCAATTAGTATTGTAAAAATGTGTTTTTAAGATAGGGTTTCATTTATGTGTTTGAAATTGGGATTATTGCAAAGAATCATACAAAAATCCAATAGTGCACCTAAGTCAACAATTTTTTTCTTTTTTTTTTTTCGAATCTTTGGGATAATCTTTGATTGAACACAAATTAAAATATAATGATTAAAAATATACAAATTGAAAGTTGGTACCTAGAATGCAATATGGTCATAATTTAATGACCTCTCAAATTCTTAATTGATATAACTGAGTTGTTATTGTATGTTATAAATGTATATCTTTTTCATTTGCTGCTACAATGATAAACAGCCAAACACTGGTACTCAGTCTAAGCCTTGCATATATTATTAACTTAATATCTTCTTGCATTTGTTGTCTAATTATGTTTTGTGTTTAACTGTAGATTTAAATAACTATTTACTTGCCATGATTTATACTTGCATGTAGATAGCTTAAACTCAGAGGTTTCCATTCATAAGACATTACAGTTTTAAGCAGGGTTATTCCATAGTTTTTTATACATCATGTAGGTTAATTATTGCTAAGTTTATTAAGAACCTTTAATTATAAGACATTTTCTATTTGGGTGTTAAACTTAATCATCATCATTATCTAAAATTAAGGACTTTAATGATCTATCAGCTCCATAAAGTGGTTCTAAACTTGGTTTTACTTTGAATTCCTATCGCTACTGTTAATGCTTCAAGTGCACCTGTTACTCTTCACATGTAATAAAATGAATTTAATTTTGATCCAGTTAGTTTTATAATTGCACCTATAATTAAGTCCTGAACATCTACCTATACTGGTTTCACTAACGCTCTTTTGTTACCTAGAAATAGTTGCTATTCATAATTCTTATCCACCTCAAGTTTTATTTGTGCAAGTGCCTTAATTAAATATAATTGCCGGTTATATATATGGTTGCCAATTTAATTAATCTGTGGTGTGGATGTATATCTTAAGACCAACTTGTAGCTATGGTCCTATTTTAAATCAAAAATTATTGTGTTGCTTATTTCAAATCATCGTCATCTTCTTCTTCATTGGGCCACCACTATTGTTGTCGAGTTATTCATTGTCTCAAAATTATTAATTATAATTATCATTAGAGAAGTAACTGTATATGCTTGCTATCACTATAGCTGTGTCAAGTGGTTAATAATTTTAATTTTGTCCATGAAATGTTAACGAACACAGGATGATAAATGACATAACCCACTTCGATATTTGTCAAACTCTGATTCATCATCTTCTTCTTCATTTGAAAATTTAAGTTTAGAAGCTTGAAATGATACTTTAATTCCACCCGTGTATAAAACCTAACGACTCCTTTATTTCTTTTAGCTTGGTTGTGTATCTTTCTTTGAATTGCCATTGATACATCCTATGAATTTTTCCAAAAAAAAATTCAAGCTTATTTAATTTTCATGGTGATTGTGGTGGGTATTAGTGAAAATTTGAGCTTTCTTTGAGCTAGGCTCATTTTAAATGGGCCTTTTGAAAGCCCAACTTAGATACTCTTTATATGCCTATATGTATCTTCTGTTTTGGGTTTTGAGATTCTGATTATCTATCTCATCTTTGTGAAAACCCCCATCATCCATAAAACTGTTTATTTTGCACTATCATTATTGTGTAAACATTTATGAGATGTTAGATATTATTAATGAGAAGTTAATATTAGTAGCATTATATATTTTATTTATTATTAGTAAGACAAAATATTTCTAATATTAATTTTTTATTATATTTTATTATTGATTATTATAGATGGACATCAGAGTGTAAGGGCTCAATTCGTTAAATTTCTTAAGAAGATAGTTCGGTCTACATGGTTTTTATATTGGGCTCTTCTGTGTTACTCTAGGCATCGGTATCCCATTGCTTTGTTGCATTATCTTTTGTACACACAGTCTAGAATCTCAAGATACAATAAATATAGAGCTATTTCCACTTTCCACACATAGAGGAGTTGATACAGAGGAGTCAGGTCAAGAAGAGTATGTGATTTGCATTGAGCCCTATCACGAGGGTGATCATCTTCGTACACTACCTTGCAGCCATTGCTTTTATGAGAGCTGCATCGTTGAGTGGCTCGGGATGTAGCAGGACTTGTCCTACATATCGTAGAAGGGTTTTAGTTTGCTTTCCTTTGTTATTTACATAGAAATACTTACATTTGGGTTGTATTTGTAAATAATTGACATTTTATATTTACCTTGATTGTGTTTATATGTGTTAGATATCGGTTATCCACTTGGGTTGCATTTTGAACATAATATGCTGATAATTAAAAATGCTTATGTATATTATATTAATAAATACTGTAGAAATTGCCAAAAAAAACCCCATAACTTTGCAATATGCAAAAAAACACCCCCTAACTTTGTGTATCCCTAAAAACACCTTCTTTTTAAACTCAATGATTTTCAAACCCCCAAAGGTTGTAACCGGCGTTAACAGAGTTACTTTTAAATTTGATGGACAAAATTGCCCTATGTATGGGAAGTTGTGGCAGTGCAATCATGTTTCCGGTTTAAGAGAAAGTCGGGGGTTATTTTTTTGGGTAATCCCTAGAGACAACCATTGCTGGCGTTGGTTATACTTTTTTTCTCTCTTCGCCTCTTCAGCTTTTCCATTTCGAAAGTTGTCTCTGCCTGGGCATCCTTGTCTCAAAGAAGAACTTCGCTTTCCACCATTGTCTCGAAGAACTTCGGCATTTTATCAGTTTACAGTGTAAGGTATTGAGCCGAGGTGGACATCGTTGAAGAAGTTGTGTTTATGGTTTTTTTTATAAATGATTCTGTTAGAAAAAGAGATTTTTCGGTTTTGTTTTGTGGTTCTGTTTTTATTGAATGATATTGAAGTCTACAGGGAGATTTATCGGCTAGGGTTTTGTTTTGGTTTTCATTTTTGTCTGTGTACACGTTCGAAAGAGATTTTTTGATTGTTATGCTGTGTAATGTTTACAATGTAGGTATCCCCTTTAGGTTGATATGGTTGCAGTTGTAAAAATGAGGTTTCCATTTAAGTAATGGGATTTTAATTAAACATTTGATGTTTCTGTTTAAAATGTGAGGATTCTGTTTAAGTATTTATGTTTTCGTTTAATAATATTTAGCTTATCGTTTAAAAAACTTTATTTTCCGCTTAAATTTATTTGAATACTATTTAATGTATGGCTATTGTCGTAAGCTTGTGATTATGGCGGTCAACCTAGTTAATGAGTGATTCTACTTGAGACCGGTAGTGGAGACTGTGGCTGAGCTGAAAGTTCACATGAGTGGACGACACTGTGAGATAATCCGGAGGGCACTGTTTGCAGCAGTCAGCGAGATTGAAGCTGTGTTCCAAGAGAGTGCCCTCCTTGATTCTTTGATGCAGAGATATGATGGTCGTACCAACAAATTCAGGATCGGGAGAAGCTTGGTAAGTTTCAGGCCCGAAGATGTAGCTCTCATTCTTGGACTGCATTGCGATGAAAACACAGTCATATTTTAGAAGAAGAAAAAAGTATGCTCCGCTTTTGAAGATAGATATTTTTCCAGGACCTTCGAGAGACACAGACTCCATTAAGAGAACACTTGAGCAGTTTGTTCAGCCGAGGGGAGAAAAAGAAAATTTTGTCAAACTATTGATGGTGTACCTCATGGGTGCAATCCTCTTCCCAAACACGTCCTACTCAGTTCCAAACTGGATCGTTGACTATGTTGATGACTTACCTGGCATGGGACGATATGCATGGGCACAAGCGACGCACAAGTGGCTGATGGAGGACGTCCCACAAGTGGCTGCTCGAGTGCAAGCGAGATGTGCCGGGAAGAAGACGAACACGGGGTACTTCAAAGGTTGCTCGATCGCACTGAACATCTGGTTTTACGAGCTGACCGTCACCGGAGAAGAAGGTGCGATTTGGCAAGACCTCGAGGATGCTGTACTACGGTGAAAGTAGTTACCGGAAGCAAGTGTCGATAGAAGCCATATTGTCATCGCTCGAAGGAAAGGATGTAATAAATAATGAGTCTATGTTTAAATATCAAACGTTTATGTTTAAAAATATGAGTTAGTGTTTAAAATATCGGTTTTCTATTTAACTATTTGGGATATCGTTTAAAAGCCTATGTAAACTGTTTAAATAATTGAGTTAACTGTTTAAAACCATTTCTTATTGTTTAAATTAAATGCTTTCACTGACATTGTGTTGTTTAAATATGTTTCCTGAGCTGGTCGCGGCGAATGCGGATGAAGAAATCTTCGTTAGGGCCATCCGCCGGGGGATGCTATTGCTTCCGAACCACTGGCACGAAGACAGGATGAGAGGTCATCCTCTTCAAGGCACCCTCGAACGCCGTTCACCTAATGACAACCCAACCCGAGCACGAATTCCTCGGCACCGTAGGAGCCCCGCCCTATCCCGCCAGGCCTAAACACCCTCTCCCCCGACGACAACATCCCCTCCTACCGAAACAGCCCCCCATCGCAACAGCCCCACGACAGCTACGACCCCCTTGGCGACGATGTCACCAAACGTCTGTTGTAGGCGTGCCACGTACTGATGACCGAGTTTCCTCGGCTTGTTGCTCGGGTGGAGGCATTGGAAGGACGGGCACAATCAAATGCTCCGTCCCTACAAACAAATGAAGAACCCGGCATGGACGCCACCCGTAAAAGCCCTGATGCAGCCGAGGACGTGAATGGGATTGCATTGGATTTTGATGACGACGTCATTTGGACGGCTGTTTAAAGAGGGCAATGTTTGGAGAGAATCGCCAAAAGAAGAAAAACAATAATGTCACTCCCTCCACCGGCCGATGATGAAACAATAGTAGCACCACCTGCGGTTGATAGCCAGCTACAACGGTAACATCTGAGGAAATTGCTCTGAAAGAAGCTGCAGCTGTAGTTGATATGATGGCCAAAGAGATCCCCATCTCGGTGGAACCGGCGATGGCCAAAAAGATCCACATCTCGGTGGAATCGGCGATGGCGCTCATCTCGGTGGAACCAGTGATGGCTAAAGAGATCCCCTTCTTGGTGGAACCAGTGGATGACAGCATTGTCAACAACAAGATTGTGTCTCCGGTTGATGTTGTCATCATGCCCATGATTGACAAGATTGTTGACAGCATTGTCAACGAAATTCCTGTCTCGGTCGAACCGGCTGATGGCACTGCCACATCGGAGGGAGAAACTCTCCCACAACAGTCAACAACAGCACCTGGCGATGATCCAAAAGATTCTACTGACGAGGGGTAAGGAAACGTCAGCAAAAACAACAACGACCGATGCTACGGTTGAAAGTATGGTCCTCGCCAACCAACAATACAAGGAACTGCTAACGGACTTTCGACCGAAGAAGAAAAGATACCCCAGACAGGGGCGCCTCGACATGTTCGAGCAGGAGTTATTAAAGATCTACCTGAATTGCATGATGGATCCGTAAGTATCAAGTGTTTAAATATATATTATATCATTTAACATTATGAGTTACTATTTAAATATGTTAGTTTTCATTTAAATATTTACGTTACAGTTTAAATTTATGAGTTGCCACTTAAATTATTTTGTTTTCGTTTAACTTTATCTTTTACCGTTTAACCATAGGACTGTCGTATGGAAGAATGACTATGTCAGTACCACACGAGCCAGCTTATACACGATGTTGGACGGGAAAAGAAATGGTGACAGACGATGTGATGAACGCATTTCGTTTGCATAATCCAGAAATCTTTGACGAGAGTACCATATCCATATATGAAGCGCGCCTCCATCACATGATCACTAGCACTATTCATGTCCAAAGCAGGAGGGCACGAATGAAATGGCTCTCACTATGATGGGAGATGCCGCACGTAGCCTGCACGATGTTGACATAGTCATTCTACCAATCATCATGAATGGTCATTTCCATTTAGTCGTTCTTGATAATGACAAGCAATAATACATGCACTATACTTCTGCCGAAAGTGAGGAGTATGACAGAGATGCCAGAGAGATGGTAAGTGCTTTGATAACTAGAGTTTTATGAATAGTGCTCTCATAGTCAGGATTCTAAACATCAAATTTTAAATCTCGACAGCGAGACTATTCGACCATTGTGTCGATATGGACCTCGGCGAGTCGGCGACTATAATGTTCCTCTTTGTTTATGATACTGACACCCCAAGGCAGAAATGAGGAAGTGTCGACTGCGCCATCTATGCCATATGGTTTATCGAACAGCTAATCAACGGTGAAAAGCTATGGCTACCGCTAGGGGACGTCCCTTACTGGCTCTTAAAATATGTTACCCGCATACTTAAGGAAGAAAGCGCAGCCGCCATTACTAGGAAAGGGGATTCATTGACCAGGGTAAAAAAAGATTAATATGTAATTATGTAAAACAGAGTTACCATGTAAATAACATTGTATCTCATTTAAATATCATTGCTTTTGTTTAAATATCATTGTCACTGTTTAATTTCTAAGTTTATCTGTTTAAATTCTTAATTTTTTGTTTATCTTTCAGAGTTACCATTTAAATAACATTGTCTGCCTGTTTAAATATCATTGGTTTTGTTTAAATATCATTGTCTCCCGTTTAAATACTAAGAGTTTCTGTTTAACTTTTTGTTTATTTACAATGCCGTTTTTGTTTCTCAAAATGTTTAAGTAAAATATTTATGAGACAATGTCTCTGTTTAAGTATCAAAAAGTTGACACTCAAATAAGTTTGTTTCTTTTTAAATATTTGTTCATTTACAAAGCCTAGTTGGCGACAGTTTTATTACAAGATTTACGATTGTGACAGGACGCCTGACAGCGGCTACAACGTAACTCGCGGACCTCGGACACTTGCGACTCAATTCTCTTTCATCTAGGATGCCCAGGTTGCCTTCTCGTCACAGGCGGTCACAAACACAGTTCGCGATTTTCGTCCGTAGGCTTCTCATTGTCGGGTATGGGTAATATAGCTTCCTTATACCCAGTTTATAATTGTCAACGGTGAAGTAGCCGCTAATAAATTGATGAACGTTGGTGTCTGTTTGTATTATTGCAACACAGGCATGTTTGCACGGGATACCATAAACTTGCCATTTGCGACATGAGCAAGTTCTATTGGTAAGATCAACAGAGTTGCTGCACTGGTCAATCACTTCATAACGATCATCGACACAACGACCAACATGAAGATTTCGGCTTTCCTCAACAAGTATCTTTACCTTCGAATGTATGTCCGGGCATAAGCAGGTCTCCCATTTGTTCGCTTGCTCACGGTGGTTGCATAACATGCACATCAACTTGAACCTGTACAATGTAGAACACGAACACTTAAACAAGGTTAAGCAAAGACACTGATATTTAAACAGAAACAAATATTTTTAAATGGTAGGATAAGAAATTAAACGAAGAGCCAGATAGTTAAACATAGACAATGATTTTTGCACAGTAAGGAAAACTTTTAAAAGGATAAGACCAATTCTTAAGCGTTAAATAAAAGCAACATTCGAATACCTTATAGAGTCGACCATTTTCGTCACTGGTAAATGCCAAGCTTCTTTGATCCATGCATTGAATGACTCCGCGACATTTGAATACATCTCACCCCAGCGTTCACCTATGAACAGATAATTTGACCAATATAACATATCTGATTTATGAATCAACCACTGATAGGCTTCGGGTGATGTGGTTTGCAGTTCATTTACGGTATCATCGAATTCTTTAGCCGTCGATGCCCACGCAATACAAAAGTATATGGAACAACTCTCCTCCCTCAATGCCTTCCCAAGTCTAACATTGGCTTTTCATAAAAATTGGCCTCCAAGTATTGAAGGCAGTATGCATGTGGGAAGAAGGGAAGACTCTCGCAATGGCGTTCACAAGGCCCTTAGACCTGTCTGACATGAATGTAATTATCTCTTGATAATCTCCTTCATCGTATAAAACATCATCTAACTTGGAAATGAACCACGTCCAATTGGCATCGGTCTCGTTGTCGACAATACCGAAGGCGACGTGGAAAAAGCCGTTGTTTCTATCTTTGCCTGTGGCATCCAATAGAGTACCCCAATACTTTCCAAGGAGGTGGGTACCATCGAGAAACAACAGTGCCTACAAGCCCTCTTGAATCCCACGATACACACTGAAAGAAAAGAATTCATATTTAAAACGCTCATCGTCTCTTTCCACGATACCACCTTATCCATATACCAAAGTAACAAATCATAGCTGGAGATGTCGCTGCCGTCAAGGATCACCCAGGCATGCTCTTTTCCCAACCAAGCCTCCTTGTATGGAATGTGGACACCATGTTCCCGCAACATGTCCTTTTGAATGTCGATGGCCTTGTACAAGGGTAGGTCCTTGAGCTTCTAAATCACTCGTGCGCTTACCCAATTTCTTGGACACTTTTGGATCTGACACCGATCCAATTCCACCACCGCAAGTGTGTGACGGGTGCATTATCTTGATTCTGAAAGTATTTTTATTATATTCCTTTGATGCATGAAGGTGCCATTGACAACCATCGGCAACGCATTCTATAGTTACCCGGTGTTTTTCATTATTTAGGAATTTGAAGTCAAAATTCCATTTGATTGCAAAATTTTAAAGTGCGTCTCTGAAATGTTCAACGCCTTGGAAATGTTGTCCGATATCCAACGACAACACTTCAGAATGATTTGATGAGGAAGGAAGGTGTGCCATACCGTTAGGGTCGCCATGAGGTGGAACAGAAGCGCTCGCAGAATCTGAATTCCTGCCAACACTTTAGTTCAAACGAAAATGATCAATATTTTAAGCAGAAACATAAAATTTTTAAATGATAACTAGAAAATTTAAACGTTAAAACAAATATTTAAACAGAAACAGAATAATTTAAGTGGAGAAGACAATTTTTAAATGAAAACTTGATATGTTTAAATAGAAACTGTGATAACTAAACAATAACTAATTTCTACAACTAGATAAACATAAAAGAGAAGAACTTTACAATGAGAATAACTCGTTTTTAATAGGATACGACAATGGCACATCATTTGTCTCAACAACAAGATCTACTACACCGCATTTGAAGATGGAGTACACGTGACACATGAGCAAGAAGTCAACCTTGTTTTCTATTGGACAAACCGTTTTATGTCCATCGGGTGTGATAAACTTCGGAAAATATCGAGACCCCATCGCTCACATATCTCAGCTAACACTGATTCCCAAGTCAGCGCCGTGAACATTAGCACTCGTCCCTCCCCGTTGTATCTAGCAATAGCACAAAAACTATCCATAATAAACCTGCATTTTTATACATTGTTACTCCCTCCCGTAGAATGATCAAAGTGAGAGCAACGAAAAAATTCTCACCTTATCAGGAAACCTGCAGAACTCAAATCTAACAAACCAAATGAGGAGAAGAAGAAGAAGAAGAAATGAGCCTTCTAAACTTTGTTTGACAAAAAGTAAGCATGAAGGCAAAAAAAAAATGCAAAATTGTATGCATAAAGGTCGGACATGATGTGATTGGGCGGTTTTTTTCCTACCATTTTGAAGGGCAAAAATGAAATTTCATAACATGGACCCATTTGATGTGAACGATAGACGGTAAAAGGGAACTTAAACAATAACGGAAGGGATGTCCGGGGTGTGCAAAAGTTGGAGGGGTTGTTTAGAAATATTTTAAATTCATAAGGGGTAAACAATAATTTTCCCATAAATATATCTCTATTAATGAATATTTGAAAGTTATTGTTAGTAACAAACATTTTTATTAATTAAATTAGATCACGTTTGAGCTCGAAAACACATGTTTTGTTTTGATGGGCATAATAACCATCTTATCAAATTTATTTTCTTTGTTTATCAACATTTATTTTAATTAAAAAAATTATCAAATGATTTAAAATGTTTAAATAACGAGCATATTCAAAAATCAATTGCGCAAGATTTTTGAAAAACTAAATTAAGAAATTATCAAAAATCCCCCCTCCTAGACTTTGAACCGTAACATTTAATAAGTCAAACCAACATTCAAAGCACTCAGTCAAAGTTAGTTTGTACAATTGCTAAAAATACTAAAAGTCAAAAGCAGATTTTGAAAAAACAAAAAAAATTTTCCAATTTTTACGAATAAATAAGTGGGTGACAATTTCCAATAAAAGAATTACATGAACTTTGATTTCTCTAACATCCAAGAGAATGTGTAAATAACTTAATTTAATAAATAAACTAATGAAGTGCAAGACTTTCAGTTTTTTAAGTTATTTTAAGTTATTTTGAGTTATCTTAAATTTTTTTGATTTTTTATTAGAATTTACTTTTTATGTTTTATTTTTCCAAAACAATTTTTTTACTTTTTATTTACTGTGTTTTTGTTAATAAACCAACAATAATTAGGTGCACCTTCTTGGTTAAAAGCATGTAAGGCGAGATACTTCATGTTATTACATTCATTCCAAAAAAATTTATTTAATAATAAATAATAATTAGAAAAATAATAATAACCCATTGTGTCTAATGGGATGGGCTAGGATCCGGCCGTTCTAAGGTATGTCTGGCAGGGTCAAATCACTTTAAGGTGATTGGTGACCCCCTAGGTCTATCAAGCCAACCCGATCCAGGTATGGCGAGTCTTTGGCCAACCGGGACCCATCAAGTTGGGCCTGGTTTATAGACCCATGTTACCCTTCTAAGTCAACAGATGTAAAAAATTCATAATTACTAAAGTCGTTTAAGATATATTAATAATAGGGTAATCAATTCATAATAATTTAAGAATAGTTACATGAAAGCAATATATAAGAATGTTTTAGTATCATAGAATTCTATAAAACATATGGATCTCCAAATTAGGCTTTTGTTGCAATTACTTATGCTAATTCTTCTTTTCCTTAACAATGAAAGAGTTGAAAGTATTTCATAAAACAATATGAAATATGGGAGGCGTTTGGGTTCTTCGAATAAAATTTCTATCATGACCATTAAAATAAGCATATTTTTAAATCTTTTTTAATATGCATACACATGACTAGCTATGAGTTATATAGGTGTATTTTGCACCATTTTTGAAGCTTAATCATTCCTATTAGGAAATTAAAAAATAGCGTTGGAATGTCTCCTTTCATCACACTTTGTGGGAGTTCAATTTTTGTGCAAATACTCTTACCAAATATGGGTGCAATAATTAAAATGGATTTTGAAGTACTAAACACCTACCACCATTTTTCTTAATTTATTGTTTGTTGATAGTTTAGGTGTGGAGTTTTTTATCCATTTCATTGATTAACATATAAATATTTACTTTTTTTTAATAACAAAATGTTATATAAGCATCAAGCTGCTACATTTAAACCAATAAGTAAAATACATAAATATTCCCAATATTCCCTAGGTATCTTATTAGTCTTGCGTTGTCTATATTGTCTATTCTATTTATGGTTGTATACTATAACCTAGCCAAGGTAGCTTTTAAAAAATAATTATTTTTTTTAGTAATTTATATTTATCTGGTGTTTTGATAATTTTTTTGAAAGATTGACAATCATGACCATTTTATTGTTTAGGACAAATATGGAGAGATATTTCATTATATTAGCATCTAGACAACTTATATTTGATTACCCTCGTCTTAAAAATCACACTATTCCGATTATATTATCTCAATCCTTTTCTGTTATATTAAATATTATTCAATTACTTTATTGAAATTAAAGCACTAAAAAGCTCAAACATAATCATGACCTTTATTATTAGACAATATAATTTATATATTATGTATATTAAGATATATAATATTATCAATTAATAAATCAAGAATTAATTGCACCAAAAACGTTTATTGTAATGATGATCATGATCTTAATTGTTGTAATAATTATTTATAGTATTCTCATGGTGGCTCAAAATAATTAAAGGTTTAAAGTAAAATTTAAAGATTGTATCTTTGCTTTATTTAATAAAAACTAAATTTATCTGATTATTTTATGACAAATCTCTACATTCAATGTTTTTATTGCTTTTGCATCCTAATAATAGGACCCATCAACGCTTATTACAAATAGGTGTATTTTAACTTTTCAGTAAAGGACCAAAAGTAATAATAAAAATATATTGAAGAATTCTTGACTTACAATAATGAACATAAGGCTAGTTGTGAAAGGACATTGTTTTAAAATATTCTAAATAAAAGGAAAAAAAGAATTTTATAAAGTTAGTTGATAGAAGTTATTAAATTTAAAGTTTTAATTTACTATTCTTAATTTTAAAAATTTAGTTGATCATATGATACAGAAGTGATCAAGCATTGAATTAAAAAAATTTAGCATCTTAATTTATTATAATAAAAGAATGATTATAATTATGATAATGATGGAGTTTTAAAAATTTTAAAAGCTGTGAAAATTTATGATTAGTCCTCCAAAATTGCAAGGCTTAATGTCAGTGCTTTAGCAACCTTACCCATGAGCTACCCTTGTATTTTCATTTATGATTTATCCAATCATAAAGTTTTATTTGCTTTACTCATATTTAGATATTTTATTAAAATAATATTTGAATAAACTTTGTTAGTATTTGCATGCGGATGAGTTCTATGATTCCAAAAAAAATTCTAATAAAGCTCCAAAAAGTTAAAAAGATTGTTTAACATTGGTTTAAATAAAAGATGTCCAAGCGGGAATAATTCTTATAAGACAATAGTGACAAGGTTATTTTCAATCTTAGGCAACAATATTTAACTCTGCTTTGGAACTCTCAATATACATCCCTACCCAAAACACATGTAAGTACTTATACCTAAATTTTAGTGGTAATTCTCCCTGTACAATTGTGTCAATGAATAATATAATGATTAAACATCATGGGCAAATTTATTTAAAAAAAAATCATCTAATTTAACTTTAAAATTTCATGGAATTAGTTTATGTTTGTACTAGAAAAATTATTGTACAATCACATTAAAAAAATGTTGATATGAGATTAACTGTGGTTTTCAAATTTTGATGGTTTAAAAGTCGTCAATTTAAAATGTTAATGGATTTTATCTTGAAAAATATTACACAATTAAAAAACTTCAAAAAAATAATCTATGATATATAATGAAATTGTTCCATGTATAATAAACATAAGTTTTAATTTAGACTATTACTAATATTTTTTTATGATGCAATTATGATTATATACAATCAAATGTTGTTCATTTTGAATTCCCAAAGAGGCCGAGGCATTTCGTTAGCTCAAAATATCTTATTATCATGCTTGAAAAGGTTAGAATACAATTTTTTGTTTTAGGATGTATTGTAATATATTTTTAGTCATTATCCAAATATGTAATTTGTGTTTTTCACATTAATATTTTTAGTATGCAGGTGTTAGTTTTGAAACTGGAATGCGTTGGAAATATTACTGAGCTCAATCAACAATAGATGTTTTCAACATTGCAAATATTTCAACCAACCAAAGTAGCGCCGTGGCAATTGTGATCATTAAAGGATCGAACAACCCTATTGAATATATGAATCTCATATCTACCTGTTGGCAAGTAAGTGATGTAATGCAAGTTACTATAAACTTATATTCTATTTTATATAATTATGTATAATATTTATGGTTTTTTTTTGGCTTTTGTACATTTGAAAACTTGGCTAGTTGCCCGCATATCACGCAATAAAACCAAATGGTGCTTTTATATATATATATATATATATATATATATATATATATATATATATATATAGGTAAACATCATCCTGCAGACGTCGTAGAAGTCGTCCCACGATGATGTATGCATGACTTTTTTTATAGGGTTGGATGTGCGTGATTGATCTCGCCATCGCTACCGAGATTGATCGACGCGCTCGGATCAAAAATCATCGTCGCATCCCACTTTTTATCGCGCTTATAAATAATACAGACAACGTTATCGCTCACGTACGTAGCGCACCGACTAAATCAAATCCAACGGCCCGATATCAACGTCACTGCATACGCTTCGGAACGCTGATCAGATGATTTCATCCTCATATATATATATATATATATATATATATATATATTCCACCACATGTACACCATTAAAATATAATTTGAATTATATAAACATTGAATTTTTATAAAAAATAAAATAAAATTTTATTTAAATTCGCAATCTATCACGGTAATATTAATTTTTATTTTAATGCAATGAATAAACTAGCATAATTCTTTTAGATGCAAAAAATATTGATCTAATTACTACTGGAAGTTGTTAGTCTTTAGTATTTAGTTGTAAAAATTTTTCACGGATATATTGGGGTGTGTATATATATATATATATGCTAAAAAATATTAATTTAATGGCGATTAGAAATTTTTAGAGATATATATGGATAGGTTTTTTAGTCATTTACTAAAAATATATTTTAAAGGTGTATATCAGGCTGAGAGGTTCATGTGCAAACAAATCAAATTTAAATTAATATACATAACATTTGGTTTTATTAAGGATATACACTTTATTCGGCTAATTTTTAGGGCTATATAGGAAAACCGCACTAATATTTAATTCATATTATATTTTTAAGTCTTTTATAAATCCAAAACATTAGCAAATTTTGCACTAATTGAAATCTACTCGTTTACATAAGTTATATATGTATATGTATATATATATATATATAAGAAGCTTCTAAAATTTAAAAGATGTGGGAAGTAGCATACCATACTTAAAATTAATATTTTCCAACCATACTATGGCACTAAACTATTTATTTGCTATAAACCGTACAATATGGTATAATTCGTACAATATGCCATAATTTTATATTCTAAAATAAGTATCCAAACATCCAAATAGACCAGAATTATGGCATAATTCGTACAATATTTCATAATTTAATATTTTATGATAATGATAGCTCTATTATTATCATAAAGATTATTTATTTGATTTAGATTGGGCCAGGGCAATATGGTGATAAAACATCAAAATTCACTACAAGAGTTAAGATTGTTAGTGACAACGTTTTTGTGTCACCTGGTTATTTTGCCACAAATATTAGGTTTTTGTGTCAAAAAAAAGTAACAGACACTTTTGTTTAACTTAATTGTGATAACTTATTTCTTATCACTATTATAGTAATAATTGTGAGAATTTATTATATGTCACAATTAAATTATCACTATTAATATATATTAACAGTTGATGAAAATGGTATGCAATTGTGACAAAAAATATTGTCGTCACTATAGTTTTTTTACTTATTGTGGCGAAAGTGTTCTCCGCCACTCAATATAAATTTTTGTTACAACAATTTTGTCACAAAAATTTAACCATTTAGTGCCCACTAAATATTGCCACAAAAATTAAATTTTTTAACCATGTAATTGGATTTTTTATGCTAAAAAAGTTAATTGATACAATAGTTTGGATTAGTTGTGACATCTAATTATTTTGTCACTATTACAATTTCAGTTGTGACAATTTAGTAACTATCACAATATACATCTTACCTTTTGTGTCGATAATTTTGGATAGAAAAAATTTCAAATACGTAGTATATATAGTTGTAAAATTATAAATATGAAGTTTTCTGTGATTAAAAGTAATTAATTAACATTATTGTTTAAGTTAATTGTGATGATTTTTTGTCATGAAAACTATTATAATTGTTGACGATTTAGGATCTCTCACAATGACTTTGTCACGGTCATTTCATTTTTTGTGATCACATTTTTTGTCACAAAAAATTCAACTATTAATATCTACTAAATATTGTCACAGAAAAACCTTAAAGTATGTTTAACATATTTTAGGATCAAATTCTATATGTGTGTTTATATATATAAATGTTTTTAAAAAAATATTCAAATTTTAACAATATTTGTAAAACTATGAGATAAAAATCGATGTAAAAAATATTCTCCAAATTTCATTGATAAATTATGACAAGACCTTTGTTTATTTTTGCATTGTACTCCAGAGGTCTTAGAACTCGGGATATTTTCAAAGCCGAGTGAGAAACCACTAAGCTATGTCTTGGTTCCTTTTAATTTAGATTATACATAGGATTTATAGCATTAGAGAAAGATTTTAAAAATTAAAATTAAATAGAGATTTACCAAATCTCACAAAACAAAATCTAGATAATATAATTTTTTTTAAAAAAAATAAAATTTAAAAAGATATATATCCTCAATTAATTTAATATATAAAAAGAGTGAAGGCTTGAGTAATTATATGTCTATGAAGATCGATGGCAACGGTTCGGCTTCATTTGATTCGGAGAATTGAAGTGACTCAAGTAGCTAGCTCTTGATGTAAAGGTACATGTTATTAATGGACACAAAATTTGCTTATTTTTCTTTTCTTAAATTCTTTTGCTTAGTTTATGCAATGGATAAGAGATAATTATTTTTTGTTGCTTTATCTTTTTTAATTTTCAAAGTTAGGTTAATTGAATTTTTCAATGATGATTGTTTATTAGTGTTTTCTTTTTCGATACTTTGAATCTTAGGTTCAGGTTCATAATAGGAATATGTTATTTAGATTTTGATTATGTGATTTTCCTTTTTTTATGTTTTTTTATTTATTGAAAATCACAAAAGCCAAATGCAACATGAAACTGTCTCAATTGAGAAGAAATAATGATATGAAAAGTTGTAATTAAATTAGAATTTTTTAAAAATTTTTAAAATTATTTCATTAGATTCTTATTTTTTTTCTCTAAATGTATAGAATAAGCAAGGAAAGGGAATAACACTACAGTTCCAACAAATAAGTCAAATTCTAGCAGAAGTTGAGACTGAAAAGCAAAAGAGAAGATTCAAATGCATAAAGCAATACTTCATCTCCAAATTTAGGATAATTTTATAATTGTATTTTGGATATTAAAATTTCTAATTGTATATATTCAAAATTTGATTTTTGTATATTTTTATGATATTTATTTATTTATTTTCATATAATATTAAATACTTTCTTTGCTTGTGTGACAATATTTTTGCTACTAAAAATTTGTCTTTACAAAAGTATCTAAAATATAATTTTATATTTATCACAAATAATTTATTATATTAGTGTCAAAATTAACATAACATAATTTTTATTTTCGTACAATATTATTTTAAAATTAATAATTTTATTTAGGGACAATATAATCACATAACAATATCTCAAAGTAACATTAGTGACGAAGTATTGGTCACCAATAAAAATATTACTATTGACAAAAATGTTTTATCACTATTGTATTTTTTTCTGTGTCAACAATATTGTCATAATAAAATAGATTATTGTGACGTCTTATATGACACAACAGAACAAATTATTGTGAGCATTTTATTCATCACAATTAACATTTTTTTGTGTCAACGAAATTGTCATAAATAAATAAGGTTATTGTAGCCACATCACTTTGTCACAAATAATAAATTTGTTAGTGTTGTGAAATTGGTCATAAAAATATGGAGTAATTGTGACCATTTACCTAAAATGGTCACTCTTGTATTAGCATCGGAGTATTTGTGACGGAAGGTGATGACTTCTAAAATTTGCTTCTATTACTAATTGTGACTAAAATTATTGCTTTTAATGATAACTTTTGTTATCACTAAAAATATAATTTGTTGTAGTTATTGTTTATTCTTTGAACGGTGAGTTTCAAAAACACCATAAGTTTATTTTAATGTATTATTTTCAATATTTATCAATGATTAGGTTACATAATATAAATCGGATCTTTTAACTTTTCAAAGTGACGATGGTAAAAAAACAGGTTGTTATAATTTACATTGCTCAGATTTTATCCAATTAAGTAAAAGTGTGACTCCCTGTTTAAGATTGCCTACTAAAAAATGTGTTCTGAAACTCACAATTTAGAAGGTGACTTAATTTCTAATTTTTCTAACAAATTTATACTTGTTTAGTAATTATGTGAACATTGTGGAGTGATATTTATACAACACAAAATTTATGTATATTTAAAGTATTTCAATGCTGTCATCAATAGATTATGTAATAATTGACATGATAGCATAAAATTGTTAATTTGTTTAATATAAGTATTACAAATGATTTTTTTTTGGGAAAGAAATTTATGTCAAATAAACAGCCTCAATTTAAATTTCCTATAAACAATACATTATTTTTGTAATATTAAATAATAACATTGTTAATGACATTATCATAGTCAACATCATTATCATAATTATTATTTATTATCTTCCCATTATTTAACTGACACCTTCATCTTATTTTGCTTTTGCAAGGGTGCAAAAATTATTAAATTGGTATTTACTAATTGGAGAGCGAGAAATTATAGGATATTGGCCTAAGGAGATATTCAATAGCCTAGTCCATCAATGGGCAATGGTATTTTATCTAATTTTGATCCATCAAAGACATGCCAAGTGAGTCGCATAAGATTAATAAATGAAAAAGGTGATTTCATTGTACCAAGAAGTGATATCATTTTTTTTTATAATCGTGAATCTAGTTACTATGATGTTGTTAGCATGCCAGGTATCACTGATTTTTCTATTAGTGTTGGTGGATCTGGAGGTTATAAACATCAATAAAATACTTTAATAATAGACATATATAATATGTATGCATTTATTTAGCTTATCATTTGCGAAACCAATGATACTTCAACTTTTTAATTATTATATATTGATAATTAAATATTATAATTTTACGATCTACAAATGTAGATCATTTAATTTTTATAAGCTATTAATTGCCCATGGATATTAGAATTTGAAAAGATATCACCTCTAGTGGCACCTAATCATCTCTAGTAACGTATATGCTTTTTTTCACTATAAGCTACTATCTCTATCATCTTTGTTGTCCTTTTAATTCTGTCTACTTTTTACTTTGCATAAGTAGTTATCTTTCTTTAATAAATTGGTAGTTTTTCTTTTCTATTTAAAAAGTGTTATTGCCATATTTTTTAAATACAAGTACAAACTAACTAATATAATTGAAATAGAGATGTAAATTCCTTGAATCACACAAATATTTAATAATTGAGTTAAGAATTGATCAACTATAAATAATTTTTTGGGATAACTAAAAACAAACTTGTGATTTCCCAATTTTACAAAATTGGGAGAGTGAATTTTTTTATTTTAAACTATGTGATTTCTCTAACTAAAAAAGGCAAAAATTGTTAACAATATTAATTTTTCCTTATTTGGCATGGGCAAGATTATTTTTTTATTTGAACGTTGGCCAATATGGCATTAAAAAAATTAATGTTTTTTATTAATCCTTTCCAAAATTCCATTAAAAACAAAAAAAACTTAAAATAATTAAAACCAAACAAAATCATGTTTGAATTATGTCACATCACAAATTTTAACTGAATTGACAATTTACCTCTGTCAAATAACAAATAAGTAATACTATTAACAGTTTTTTTATTAGAGAAATCACATAGTTTAAAGATGGAAAAAAATTCTAACCCTATTTTGCAAAATTGAGAAACCACAATATTTTTTTATTTTCTTATTTTTTTAAAAAACAAATTCAAACCACTAAACCCTAATTCCATGCACCAACTCACAAAAAAAGCTTTCATTTTTTGCTTTTTAAATCATATTAAGAAGCATTAAATCTTTAGACATGTAAATATTTATTTTATATAGTAGTTGATAAAACACAAATTGGACAAACATCTTTTTGCTCAACGATATTCCGATCCTCTTTGCTTAGTTGAGACACTAATTATCAAACTTTTTTTTATTTAATTAATATTATTTATCAACAATTTTTAATAGAAAAAATTATTAAATGGTTTAAAATATTTAAATTATAAGCCTAGTCAACGAATGTAATAAATTCATAATAATTGAAGACATTTAAGATGTAATAATAATAGGGAACAAGATTAATTACATAATGAATATGTAATTTAAGAACAGCTTTGTGAAATCACTATAAGGATGTTTTAGTATAGTCGAATCTTGTGAAAGATATGAATCTTCAAATGGGTTTTTGTTGTAGTTTCTTATGCTAATTCTTCTTTTCCTTAGCAATGAAAAAATTGAAAGCATTTCACAAAACAATATGGAATATGGGAGGTGATTGGATTCTTTGAATAAAATTTCAATCAAGACCATGAAGGTAAATATGTTGTTACTTTTTTTCCCAAATATGATGGTTCTTGTTTATAGTAATTTATGTGGAAGTCAAATAAAATCTATTTAATATAAAATAGGAATTTTTTTGTCAAAAATATTATATTTTTTTATCTATTATCTATATATTCTTTTTAATATATTTTGTTAATAAAAGTTCTATAATTTATTCAGGGTTACTTGAATTAACATTTGACATTTCTTCAATATTTACAGAATTTGGAAGAGCAACCTTTGTTAAATGTGTGGCTTCTTTTATTTTATTTGAAAATTTCTATAATTTAATAATATACTCAATACATGTATAGTTATGAATTATCTATGTATACTTTGTACCTTCTTGGAAGCTTAATTGGTCATAGGTGGGGATTAGAAAACTATAGATTGAAATGTCTCCTTCCGTCGTCCTAATTTTTGTACAAATGCACTTGCCAAATTTGGATATGATATAGAAATGGACTTTGAAGTGCTAAAATAGCTACTAAGATACCACGATCAAGTGGTCTATTAGTAGTCGGGTCCTCATTAGAACCCTTCATAAGTGGTGAGAGTTTGAACTTCGGGTGATGCCACATTTCTGAAAGTGTGAGTAGTGGTTGTGTGCAGGTCGTCCCAGTATCCATGTGTGCGTGAATCCTATCTCCACTTTCTTCACCAAGGCTTGTGCACTCTCCTGTCTTTCTTAACGGCCTAACCACTCATTTTGGCAAAATAATAATAATAAATAAAATAGCTACCAAGATTTATTGTTTTTATGTGGTTGATGATGCTTTAGGTGTGGAATTTTCTGAGGTTTCATTTGTTAGCATTTAACCATTGTCTTTTTCAAAAATAATAATAAGAATAATAATTATATATGCACAAAAGTTGCCTAATTTAAACCATTAAAGAAAATACATAAATATACATAACATTTCCCTGGTTGTCCAACTGGTTTTGCGTTATCCATATTTATCTATTCTACCAGTGGTTGCAAAGGTAGTGTTTTAAAAATAATTATTTTTATTACTGATTTATATTTGGTTTGTATTCATATATATCATTAACTAATAGTACATTTTATTATTTTGGACAAGTATAAAGAAATATTTCATTGTATCAATATATATAAACAGCTTGCTTTTGATTTTCCTTGTCTTAAAAATCACACTATTCAGATGAAATTATCTCAATTCTTCTTTATAATAGTTAAAAATTGAATTAATTTATAAATTCCGTGGAAGAGTTTTCTAAAATTCAAGGTATTGATCTTAAGTAGTATTCAATAAGAGGATTGAAAGTTAATTACACTATTATCATAATCCTTTATAATATTTTCATTCATGAACTATCTGTTAGTGCAACCGCACTATAATTGCCATGATTTGACACATAGTCAAGATGACGTGATAACCTGTGTGACGTGGCATAATTGATGACATCACAAGGCATGGTGACATAGCAAGGAGTCTTGATTTTGAGGCAAATATCTTGAAGATCTTGGTTGAGTTATTTTTGGCAATGTGTTACAACTTGAAAACAAGATCATATCATGACCATATTTATGGTGATTTGATTGAAGACTAATTATGGATGGAGCTTAATTGAAGAAATACCTATCAATGGTATGATTGAAAACTATTAATGGTATGATTTGAAGAAACCTTAATGAGGATGATTGAAGACTATTAAGGGCAAGATTTGAAGTCATGCTTATTATTGGCATGATTGAGTTAATTGATTAAATATCTGTCTTGGAAAGATTTGAAGACCAAACTTGAGTGAATTAAAGATCAAGTTTGGCAAGTTTCGTGAAGACGCACAACGACGTGTACCCCTTGCGAGGGGACTGCGTAATGAGGAACTGAGGAGGTAGGCTAGTTGCCGGAGGTCGGGATCCGGAGATTTGGCTGCACCGACTCGGACTAAGCATGACCGGGAGGTTGATGGGTCTTGAGGTCATCTGCAACATAACCAGAACTCAGTCAAGTCAGCAGTCAGGGCAATGTTGCAATTCATGTTACAATAGGATTTGCAACAGCTAATTTTGGAAACTTTTTAAATTAGTAACCGCAGAGATTCTAAAAGAAGTATGTTCTATATTTGGGACACTGAGGCATCTATATAAGCTACCTTGCTTTGAGATTGGGTGTGTCACTTGTGGAGGAGAGTGTGTGAGCACTAGACAATCTAGAGAGTGTAGTGAACTTTATTGTTGAGAGAGTGAGTGACAAGTGTTTGTACTCATCTATTTTCACCTCTTTTAGTGGATTTCTTATCTCCGGGCTTGACCCCCGAGACGTAGGCGAGTGGACGCCGAACTAGGTTATCAATCTTGTGTGTCTCCTTTCTTGTTTGGTTTGTGTGAGCTTGCATGAGTGTTTGAGTGTTTCTCTAAAACCACAAACCACATCGGCGGAACTAACACTATCCAATCACAAAGCCTAGATAAATATCTTGAATATGCATCATGCTATAATCATTTTTCATTTTGAACATCGATTTGTATCATTTTGATTATTTAATTTTAATTTGTGTTCATATGAAATGTACCTTTGGGGAGAATTTGATGATATATAAATTGAATTTGTCATGTCAACACCAATTCATCCCGTTATCTGCATACAAGAACATAACACATCATTAAAGAAAGCCATGTGGTCACTCTTATTGACAAGACACATGTCACCTCAGCCCAGTGTCAATAAATGTGGCTCTCTTTGATGATCTGGTATATCTCCACATGCAGATGACAGTAAACTGGTGTTGACGTGGCAAATCCGGCATACATGTCACCAAATTCTCCCCAGAGTCCCTTAGTACTCTCTTGGTGAACACAAATTAAAATTAAGT
This sequence comes from Dioscorea cayenensis subsp. rotundata, assembly GCF_009730915.1. Taxonomy (NCBI): domain Eukaryota; kingdom Viridiplantae; phylum Streptophyta; class Magnoliopsida; order Dioscoreales; family Dioscoreaceae; genus Dioscorea; species Dioscorea cayenensis. The sequence continues at coordinate 18,892,626 of NC_052472.1, read as the reverse complement.
GATCAAAATGATATAAATTGAAATTCGATGCTCAAAATGAATATGGCCATAGTATGGTACCCACTTAAAATATTTACTCACCTATTTACTTTACTAACATCAAGAGATTTTATTTGAATAATATTTGAATAAGACTTTGTTATCTCTTGTGAGAAGACAAGTTCTATGTTTCGGAAAAAAATATTTAATGAAGCTCCACAAAGTAAAAGATTGTTTGAAATTGGTCTAAATACAAAATATCCAAAGGGAACAGTTCTTGTACGTCAACATCAATAAGGTTATTTTCAAACTAGGGCAACGTTTACAAACCCACCCGAAGCACATGTAAGTATTTATAGCTACATTTTAAGAGTGATTCTTCATATGCAATGCTATCAACATATAGATTAAATATCATGGACAAATCTATTGCAAAGAAATTAATTTATATTGCTATAACTACAATTAGTTTTTTTTTTTATGATTTGAGATTAATGATGGTTTTGAAATCTTGACATTTTAAAAGTTATAAATTTAAAATGATGATGGATTTCCTCTTAGGAAATATCAGACAAGTAAACAATTATAAATCAATGATATATGATATATAATGAACTTTAATCCATGTATCTTGATAAATGAATTTGAATTTGGACTATATTAATGTTTTTATGATGCAATTATGATAGTATACAATAAATATGGTCCATTTTTAATATAGAATAGCCATTTAGGAAATTTCAAAATATCTTATCGTAGGTATATGAAAAAATTAGATTTTTTTCCAAGATATGTTGTATAATATATTTCAAATCAGTATACAAATACAAACTCTATATTATTCATATGATTTTATTATTTGTCTTTTTAGTTTGTAGATGTTAATTTTATAACTTTAATGAGTTGGAAATACTATGGAGTTCAATTCATGATGGATGAATTTAACATTTCAAATATTTCAACCGACCAAACTAGTGCAGTGGCAATAGAAATCATGAAAGGAGTATCTGGCCCTATTGAATATATAAATTCAATATCCTCTGGTTGGGAAGTAAGTGATCTAGCATAAGTTACCATGTGCGTATATTATATTTTATATAACGATATAAAATATTTACAATTTTGTTTTCTCCATATTCTAGAAAATTCTCTTAATTGCTAGTATACCACTCAATAAACTAAATACTATTTATATCCTTTAAAAATCGATTTGTTTACATATATGCCCCTCTACTCCATCTAGAGCATTAAAATTTATTATAAATTATATAGTATTGATTTTTTTTATACTAATTAAAATAGCATTTTATTTAAGTTTCTAAATAGCGCCAAGTAATGTTAATTTATATTTAGATGAGATGCATAAAACTGGCTTAATTTTTTTAGGAGTATATATATATATATATATCTCCTTGTGGGGTTGTGCTTGTTGCCTTTGTCAAAGGATGTAGGTAAAAATAATAATGTAATGACCATTAGAAAATTTTCTAAGCGTTTTATTAAGAGATATTACACATAATTAGATAAATTTTCAAGTGTATACAAATAAAATACTTTTCAGTTTTTTATAAATTCAAAATTTCAAGAAAATTTGCACTAATTGAATTCTACCCATCCTTTTAAGTTATTCCATTTTTATATATATACAAGAAAATTTCAATAGATGCTTTTCTCTACTTCTCATCTTTACATCTCACACCTTCACACTTGCAAATATGCCACCAATTGGAGTAAATATGCCACCAATTGGAGTAAATATTATTGTAGGTCACCTAATTATACTTAATTTTCATTTTGGATACTAAATTTTGATTTATATTAAAATAGTCACCTCATTTCAATTTGGTTTTAAAAAGATGTTACCCAAAAGAATTCAATGAGATTATGCTAATGTGAACACTGGCAATCCAACGTGATCACCGGATTTCCACATCACCCTCCCTAATGGCCTTGCCAAGTGGATTAAAATGCCACTAGGATCCATGTCATGATGTTGGAACGGATTATGTGATGGCATTTTAATCTACGTGGCAAGGTCATTGGGAGGGTGATGTGGAAATCCGGCGACCGCATTGGATTGCCAACGTCATAACTCTTCTAGTGGTAGTTTATCCACAATTTCTAAAGCAACATATTATAAAAGATTCTATACGTAATCAATTATTCAAACAATTAAGTTATTAATCTCACTACAACAAATTGTATTTTTAGTGATAATAAAAGTTATCACTAAAAGTAACAATTTTAGTCACAATTAGTAATAGTAGCAAATTTTACAAGTCGTCACCTTCCATCACAAATACCTCCGATCCTAATACAAGAGTGACCATTTTAGACAAATGGTCATAATTACTCCATATTTTTGTGACCAATTTCACGACACTAACAAATTTAATATTTGTGACAAAACTATGTGGCAACAATAACCTTATTTATTTATGTCAATTTTGTTGACACAAAAAAATTTTAATTGTGACAAATAAAGTGCTCACAATAATTTGTTCAGTTGTGTCAATTTTGTTGGCACAAGAAAAATGCTAAATTGTGACGAATAAGCCGTCACAATAATATATTTTATTGTGACAATTTGTTGACACAGAAAAAACACAATAGTGACAAAAATGTTTTTGTCAATAGTAATTTTTTATTGGTGACCAATACTTTGTCACTAATATTATTTTGAGATATTGTTATGTGTTTATTATTGTCATAAATAAAATTATTAATTTAAAAATAATGTTGTCACTAAAATAAAAATTATGTTACACTAATTTCGTCACTAATATAATTAATTATTTGTGATAAATGTAAAGTTATATTTTATATACTTTTGGCAAGACAAATTTTTAGTAGCAAAAATATTGTCACACAAGCAAATAAAGTATTTAATATTATATGAAAATAAATTAATATCATCAAAATATACAAAATTCAAATTTTGAATGTATAAAATTGGAAATTTTAATATCCAAAATACAATTATAAAATTATCCTTTTAAAAAAAAAAGATTATAAAATTATCCTAAATTTGGAGATGAAGTACTCTTTTATGCATTTGAATCCTCTTTTTTGCTTTTCAACCTCAATTTCTGCTAGAATTTGACTCATTTATTGGGACTTTAATATTATTCCCTTTCCTTGATGCTTATTCTGCACATTTAGGGCCTGTTTAGATGCATAGTAAATTTTTCTGTAGGAATTTCACACCATAGGATTCAGAAATGATTCCTATGAAATTTATTACAGAAAAAATTCCTACGAAATCAATGTTTGGATGTGCACTGGATTTTTCCATCGGAATTTTTAATTTTGAAAATTGAAACTAGCCGTTAGAGTTTTAAAAACAAATTAGCCGTTGGAGTTTTTGAAAAACTAGCAGTTAACAATTTCTCTCTATTTAAAGCCAACACTCTTATGCATTTGTAAACTTATCTCTCTTCAGCTTAAATTTTTACGTCTCAAAGTCTTTTATTTAAATATGGATCTAGATCAATGGAGAAAGATTAATGAAGACTATGACGAATTCATGTTCACTATTTTACCAAGTTTATTTTCTGTAAGTTCAGAAACTAGGCCTTCTCATACATCAATATTAACAGGTGATGCATATGTACAAGAAATTCTTTAAGGTCATGAGGCATGTTGTAAGCGTGAATTTCGTATGGAGACTCGTATATTTCAAGCACTTACTAATTGCTTAAGAGAAAGATCTCTTCTTCGAAGCTCAAAAAGGGTTACAATCGAGAAACAACTAGCAATGTTTATGTACACTCTTGCGTATAACGCTAGTAATTGTGACGTGCAAGAACGTTTTCAACATTCACAGAAATGGTTAGCCGTTATTTTAAAAAAGTGCTTGAAGCTATTACTACTCTTACGACTACATATATAGAATTACCACCAACAACTACATCGCCAGTTATCCAGAATAGTAGACATTTTTTTTTCATATTTCAAGGTTAGAAATCTTTATACTATCTTTTTATTTGTTATTTACATTTTTTATATATTCTCTTAACAAATATTATGGGTTTTTTATTTTAGAATTGTATTGGTGCTATTGATGGAACACATGTTCCGATCACTATTTCTTTGGCCTTGCAAGATCCTTATAGAAATAGAAAACAAACATTATCCCAAAATGTCATGGTTGCATGCGATTTTAACCTACATTTTATATATATATGTTTGGGCTGGTTGGGAAGGATCTGCTTCTGATGCTAGAGTACTTCAGCATTCAATCGACCAAGGCTTCCATCCCCCCCCCCCAATAAATATTACCTAGTGGATGCAGGGTATGCAAATACTCTAAATTATATTGCTCCACATCGGGGTGTACGCTATCACTTATAGGAGCAAGGACGGGCAAGATGTAGACCAAGTAATTACAAAGAACTATTTAATTTACGACATGTTTCATTGAGAAATCATGTTCAACGCATTATTGGTGTCTTGAAAATGAGATTTCCTATACTTAAAGTTGCAACCTTTCATCCAATAGATTCCCAAACTGATATAGCAGTTGCCGCATGTGTATTGCATAATTTCATACGTATACACAATGGCACAGATGAAATCCAAGAAATCAATAATGGAGCTGACAAAGTTACCGCCCCAAATAGAGATGATACATATCAAAATGATGTCAACATACTGAACTCTGATCGTATTGTCAGGTGCTAGCAAAAGAGATGAAATAACAATACAAATGTGGAATGATTACTGTAACTATCATAGAAATGTAATTTAATCAATGTGTAAGTTTATCGATGCTGTTTTATTTTGGGGCTGCAATTATCAATATGTAACTTTATCAATGTTGCCTTATTTATAAAACCCTATTTCTTGTTATTAAGCAATAGAATATCCACAAATAATTCAAAAACCTGCCAACAAATAAACAAGTATATCTCAAACAAATCAATACATCTCATAAACATAATGTCTTACATAAAACAGAACGTCTTACATTTAACTAAAGATAAAAAACATAGAACATAACATTGTTTTTAATTAATCATTTGCCGAATCCACAACACTTTCCTATCTTCATTGATGAGACTCAAGAAAATTTCACAATTATCCTTATCTTTAAACAATGTTGTAATTTTAACAAAATCTTCATCTGGAAATTGATCACACAACACATTAAATGCCGCCATGCATTCTCCTATGGTGTACTTCTCCTCTGCCCTGTTCATTTTCATAGCATCAATATATCTATCCGTCTCAGCTCGACGAATATCTATATATTGTTCTAAGAATGACTCTTGAATATTTTTTCGCTTTCAGTCATTTTTCCTTCTTTGCACTTCATCTCCTAACCTTTGTCGGCTTGCACTACATGAGTTTTGGGGTTGTGAAATATTTGGTTGACTGCATCGAGGCTCCACTGGTGCAAAATCACGATCCTCTGTCTCTATTTTGGGTGTAGACAATTATTGGATGAGATCATTTGGAGCCGGAATGCTTGGAGATGGAGTGTCTACTGGCACATTTGCATAGTAATCTACATCATGAGAGCATCTTCCTTCTGCATATCTCCCTGTGTAATAAATGTACAAATCATTAGAAAATATATGAACAAATCTTTAAAGCAAACATTAGTAAACAACACTATTTTACCCTCATAAATCTCCTGCAGTGCCGTGAAATATGGAAAGGGTTTTTGATGCCATCTTCTAGCTTCTTTATTTCTTTGCATATTTTGATGAAAATGATTAAGATAAATTATTGCATAAAGTTTGTAAATTATGTGATAAAAAGATATACCTCAAGTAGTGGTGCCCAAACTTCTTCAGTGGCTTCCACCATATTTTTTTCATAATCCCATCCAAAGCCACTCAATTCGGTAAACCCCTTCAGAAGCTTGTAAATTTTTTTCAACTCTTGCTCTAATGCTTTAACTTGTACAACAATGCAGTTTAAATTAGGAAATTTCGTTACCATGTCACGCAATATTCTATTCCATGCCTCTTTAGTCCATCCATTTTGTGAGCGGTATGCGGGAAAGTTATAATCACCTAATAATTTCACTAGATGAGCCCTATGATTTTCATTCCATTTGGCCCTTGTTTCGGTCTTATCTTGATTTGCCATCTATACAAAGTAATACAAATGATAAGAATTTGATTAGCAAGACGATTCATTAAACAAGATAAGATAACCAAGGTAAATTCTCACTTGTCTTCAGACTGGGACTATTTAAAATATCTTATCTAGCATATTTATTTTTAAAATCTGAAATGTATGCTTTGCTTCCAATTTAGAAGTCCATGTATTGATGATCGTCATTCATAAATTGGAAAGCAACATTAAATAGTTTGGTATAAGATTGGATAGAGACTGTGGATGATCCACATATGGTGAATCTAGATTGAAGCCTTTTTAAATTGTCTATACCAGGCATATTGTTTTATGCATGAAAGAAAAACTTATAAACTCAAAAACTTTATTTTGTGCACTTATTCTTCCACCATTTTATAAAAATAATAATAACTCTGAGGAACATCCACTTTGCGATATTAAATTGAGTGCAGAAAAAGGGCACTACATGTTTATATCTGAATTGAATTATTGAGAGGCTTCTTTTAGTTTCTACTTTGTCATGCATAGATCAAGTACATGCCACTATATGAGAACACATTAACTGATGTGACACTCTCTTATTCTTTATCATATATATAGAATAAAATTATTCACAATGTCAGTTATCTCTTTAGGCTTAACCTACAGCAAAAAGACAACAAATTATCATAATAAACAAAAGTTAAAATCTACAAGAATACTGATCCCTCAAAAAAACTAGTTGCATGTCATACTAGAACACTCAAGTCCTAATCAACAGTTTAGCTCTTCTTTGAAGTTCTAAGTGGGAGGGATATAATTCACATGACATGTGAACAGAGAAATTAGAACAATAAAAATTTGGAAGACACTGAAGCTTTGAAATAGGACCTCACATAAAAATAATCAAAATCTCCTTCTCTTCAAAAAAAAAAACAAAAGAAAAAGAAAAAGGAATTGTTAACCATTCCTTTTGGCATAAATATTTAATTTAGACAACTTTATATCTCAGCAAACATTATAAAGTAATTAAACACATATAATCAAGTCTTTTATGATTAACAAAGTCATATATAACAAGGCAACCGACTTAAATAAAGATCTCATAGAGAAGAAATTAATTAGAAAAAGTAATAAATAAAAGAAACCTAGTTCACATGAAGAGCTAGCTAGCAAGCTAAAATTCCTTCAACACTGGTTCTCTATGTGCAACCCACCGGAGTTTGTCTGTCTGCAATCCTGAACAAGAGCTTTATGAGCCAAAACCAAACCTTCAAGAACAAGACATGTATCAAAGGAAGCACAATCAATGCAATCCTTCAAAAAATTCTCTTGTCCCTAGATCCCTCAGAAACTTTTAAAACCCATCAATTCTAGATTTCTTTTCCTCAATCCAAACACAACTCAAACAAAATAAAGATAATGGCAACAAGAAGCATGAAGAATATTGCATTTTTGACTTTGCCAACAAAAAATTCACACATTTCAGAGTAAAATCCAAAGGAAGGGAAATAGATAGGGAGATTGGATACCTTCTTCCACCTTCTTCTTGACCTAGTGACCAGCGGCATGGTGACCGGACCGGAGACGTACCGGCCAGCCCCAAATGCCCTACCCTTTTCCTTTCTCCAATGGCCCAAGCTCAAGGTTGCAGCCCCCAACACCAGCCCGAAAAACAAAGGAATTTCAAAATATTTTGGTCTCACCACTTTAAAATATTACTATGGAATCCTATGTTTACAAGGTAATTTTACCCTATGAAAACAATGTCCAAACACCCATTCCTACAAATTCCTATGTAATACTAGATTACATAGGAATAAATACTATTCCTATGGAATTTAGGGCCATCCAAACAGGCCCTTTAGAGGAAAAAATAAGAATCTAATGAAATAATTTTAAAAATTAAAAAATTCTAATTCAATTACAACTTTCATACCATTATTTCTTCTCAATTGTGACAAGTTCTATGTTGCATTTGTCTTTCGTAATTTTCAATACATAAAAAATCATCAAAAAAAAAAAAGAATAGAAAATCAGATAATCAAAATCTAAATAACATATTCCTATGTTGAGCCTGAACCTAATATTCAAAGTATCAAAAAAGAAAACACTAATAAACAGTCATCATTGAAAAAAATTCAATAAACCAAACTTTGAAGATTAAAAAAGATAAAGAAAAAAAATAATTATCTTTTGTCCATTGCATAAACTAAGCAAAAGAATTTAAGAAAAGAAAAATAAGCAAATCTTGTGACCATCAATAACATGTACCTTTACATCAAGAATTGTTGAGTCACTTTTAATTCTCCAAAACAAATAAAGCCGAACTATTGCCATTGATCTCCATAGGCATATAATTACTTAAGGTTTCACTCTTTTTATATATTAAGTTCATTGAGGATATATATCTTTTTAAATTTTAATGTTTTTAAAAAAATTTATATTATCCAGATTTTGTTTTGTGAAATTTGGTAAATCTCAATTTAATTTAATTTTTTTAAATTTTTCTCTAATACTTTAAATCCTAGGTATAATCTAAATTAAAAGCTTGTTTTCTATCCCTTAAAATATCAATTTTGAGGATTGGGTAAACAATAACAACTTGCAAAACAATAAATTTGGAGAATATTTTTTACATTAATTTTTATCTCATATTTTTACAAATATTTTTAAAATTTGAATACTTTTCTTTTAAAAAAAGTTATATATATATATATATATATAGACACACACATATCGAATTTGATTCTAAAATATGTTAAACATACTTTAGGGTTTTTTGTGACAACATTTAGTAGACATTAATATTTGAATCTTTTGTGACAAAAAATGTGAACACAAAAAAAATAGTAATTGTGAGAGATCCTAAATCGTCACAATTATAATAGTTTTAGTGACAAAAAAAAAATCATCACAATTAACTTAAACAATAATGTTAATTATTTTTTTTATCACAAAAAACTTCACATTTGTGACAAAATGATTGATAATTATAGAAAAATCATAATTTCGTAATTCTTGTAGTTTAAGCATAATTTATATGATATATTAAAACTAGATTAGAGAAAGCTAGGCATATATTTTTACTGTTTTTAAATTATGGTTAATTTTGGTATTTTTATGTGAAAAATAGTTGTTTCTTTGGTAAATGATTGATGAATATATATATATATATATATGGAATATTCTTCTTCGTATTGTAGATACGGGGGGCTACACCAATGTGATGATGATAATTAAGTATTTGGGCATAGTTACTTTTAAATGTTTCAATAGGTTAATATTTTGGTGTAATAGAAAAAAAAATTATTATCTAATAGGTTATTTTGAAGAATTTATAAATAATAATTTTGTTTGATAAAATCGTGTTAAATTTTAATTTTAAAAATCTTTTAAATTTTATCTATAATTACTTAAAAAATCTATACATAACCTTTGAGATTGGGTAGGAAAAGATAGACTTTTAAATATTTTATTAACAATATAATTTTAAAACTATATATACTACGTATTTTTTTGTATCCAAAATTATTGACGAAAAAATAAGATGTATAATTGTGATGGATACTAAATTATCACAATTGAAATTGTAATAGTGACAAAATAATTAGATGTCACAACTAATCCAAACTATTGTGTACGTCAATTAACTTTTTTGGTATATAAAAACCCAATAACATGGTTAAGAAATTTAATTTTTGTGGCAATCTTTAATGGGTACTAAATGGTTGAATTTTTTGTGACAAAATTATTGTAACAGAAAATATATGTTGAATGACAGAGAACACTTTCGCCACAATAAATAAAAAATTATAGGTACGATAATATTTTTTGTCACAATTATACATCATTTTCATCAAGAAATTTTTGACATAAAATCTTGTATGCTTTTAGTAACGAACATTAGACACAAAAGAAATTTCGCCTATATTAATATATTAATAGTGACAATTTAATTGTAACATATACTAAATTGTCACAATTACCACTATAATAGTGAAGAAAACATAAAGTTATTACAATTAAGGTAAACAATAGTGTTTGTTACTTTTTTGACACAAAAAAATCTAATATTTGTGGCAAAATAACCGGGTGATACCAAAATGTTGTCACTAAAAATCTTAACTCTTGTAGTGTCTATTTATTAATTTAAGTAAATAACAAGAAAGGCCTTAATCATAGTCATATAATTTAACGTAAAACTCGGTCTTAATTTTTGCCCTTAAGAGAACTTCAATTAGTTTAAATGATCAGCACACCTTTAATTTTGTAATGCAACCTGAACATCATATTAATTAATTTTTTTTTAACAAACTTCATATAGAAAGCAAGAAAGTCTTTTGTTGCTCCACATACAGTGGACTCTGTATTTTTCTTTATCAGTGGTTTTCTTGGTTGTCTATTCCCTGGTGGTTGCGTCGCTATTGGCGCTGTTTTGTAGACTCTTTGGTCTATAATTATTTTTTTTTTAATAAATATGGTTTATCTATTTTATAAAAAAACCGCAAGAAAGTTTGTGCGGTAACAATCATTCACACTTCAACACTAGGGAATGAATGAATGAAATTATATTAAGTACTTGTTTGAATTCCATCACTTAGAGAGCAAGAATGCATTTTTCCTTTTTCACCATTAATGAGTACAAGCTCAGCTTTAAGGGAGTGGTGAGATCATTTGCTATCAATGCGAGTATTCAAGTCAAAGAACCTTTCTTATATTTGATGGAGGCATTAAAGGGCTCTTAGCCCAGTAGGATACTGGTTCTTTTGTTCGAGTGAGATACGATTTCAACTTTCTACTCTCGTGGAGGGTGAGAGCTCATGGCCGGGATCATTTGCTATCAATGTGTGAGTACATAAGTCAAACAACCTTTGCTATATTTGATGGGGGCACTAAAAAGCTCTTAGCCCATCAAGACACCAATCTCTTTTTGTTCAAATGAGATACAAGTTTAACTTTCTACTCTCTTCAAAGGTGAGGGTTCATGGTAGTTGAACGTACATATTTCTTGTTAATAAAGTCATGACTCTCCAACGAGCTCTTCCATGTACACCTAGGAGCCGTTTGGATTGCGGAATAAGAATGAGAAAAGGGGGAATGAAAAGAAGGAAGGAATGTGAATAAGAATAGGGGGAAAGAGGAGGATAATGAAGAAGGTGTTTGTTAGAGGGAATGAAAATTAGGAATAGGAAGAAGTAAGAGAGAGATATGATGAAAATTATATTTATACCCTTTTGTGTAAATAAAATCATTCGTATAAAATAATGAATTATGTTTAATAATAAATATTTAACATTATTTATTATTAAATATTTAGAACATAATTATTTACTTTAATTTATTATAGTTAAATATTCAAACTTAATATAATTAATTCACATATTTAATTAATTATTTTAATTAGAATAATTAAAATAATAATAGTTAAAAAAATAATGATGTTTAAATTATTTTATTATGTTAATCAATATGTGAACATGTTATTATAATTAATTATTTAAAGTAATAGTTTTTATTAACATATAATTAATTAACAAAAATAAAAAAAATTTTACTTATAAAATAGTTTAAATATCATTACTTTTTTTAATTATTATTTATTTGAAATTAATATAATTAAATTTATTAATTAATTATACTAATTTTAAATATTAATTAAATGTAAAGAGAGGGGTAATATGGGTATTACACTCTATTACCCCTCTAATGAATTCCATTATCCCCAATTTTGGGGTAATGGAAATCCCTTTGATGGATGGTATAACTGTCCCATCAAAGCAATGGGACTTCCATTACCCTAACCCAAACTTGAGAGTGGATGCATGAGTTCTTGTGATTCGCACTCCCAAGGATCCAATCTATGATCCAAACGCCCCTCTAATGGTTGCTTGTTAATAACACAGTGACCTCCTCAAAAATTTACCCCAAGTATGAAGGATTATTTCAAAATTGAGTAGAACAAGCTCAAATTTAAAATCTTATTTATATTTTGATTTTTGTTTGCTAATATAAATGATACAAATTATATAATAGTTTTAATATAATAACATATTATATGATGAAACTTTATATTATAAATATAAAAATTATATATATTTATGTAGTTCAAGCAATGGACTACAGCTTTTCTAAAAAACCGGACCCAAAATTTTAAACTGAACTACAGCTTTGCTGAACAAAGCTTAAGCTTCTCCAAAATAGGATTTTTTTTGTTTTAATAAAATGAAGAAACAAGAAATGCATTAAAACCAATGATTTAAAAACCAGACCAGACCGGCCGGTTCAACCGGTTTAACCGGGAAAAGACTGGTAAACCGAGCCTATTAGTCACATATAACACTAAATAACCGGACCCGCCGGTGCAACCGGTGAACTGGTTGGACCAGACTGGCTGATTTAATAATTTAAATTATTTAATTAGTTTATTTATTTTAAAATTAAACACTTAAATAAAGTTGATAAACTCGGTCCAAATTCCAAAAAGGCAAAAACATCAAAAACTAGAAAGCAAGATGCCAACTGTCAAGATATTATGATTTATTATCATTAATTCATTATAATTAACTTACAGTCTTGCACTAATTACTAATTAAATCATTTTATTTTATAGTATAGTGTATACTTGTATTTTATTTTATTCCTCATTTTTTTTATTGTTGTTGTTGTTGTTATTGTTGTTATTGTATACTTGTATACTTATATTTTATTTAATTCTTTATATTTTGGATATATGTTGTATAGTTGTATCATTGTATATTTGTATTTTGAAAATTTCAATTTTATGTAAAGTTGAGACTTTGTGACTTTATAAAGGTAATTTAACTTTGCAATACGTAATTTTGTATCTTTTTTTATTATTTTTTCTTATTTTTTAAATTATTTTTTACTTATTTTTAAATTTTTTTATTTTTAAATATTTATTTATTTGAAAAATATTAAATCCGATTGAACCTACTAGTCCAACCAGTTTAACCAATTGACCGGAACCGATTATCTAACCGAGTCGACAACTGGTCCGGTTATTAAAACATTGATTAAAACTAGAAAATAGTTCAAATGCCAACCATGACTCATAAAAGAGAGAACCAGTCCACAAGAGGTGGTGCAAAATACAAGGTAACTAGGAGAAGGGAAAATAGCTTAATCAATTGATACTTTTTTTCTATATTACTGTGTATCATTGTTTATTTACTGTTCACTAAGTTATATTGTGGGTCCTTGCACCCTTTTTTTTTTAAAGAGAAGTTGCATTCTCTATCTTTCCAAGATTGTATAGTAAGGGATATTTATAATTGTGGGGTTATAATCTATGATATATCATCTTAGAAGTATATAGTAGACTTTTATTACTCGTATATTAGCCCACCCCACATAATAAACTCTTAAAAAGTTATTAAGCCACCATAACTAATGTATTTCCATACCTATCTGCGTTTTTGAAAGTGTTTAATTACCGTCTTCGTATAGAAAACAAATAAACAAATCATTGTTAAGGCTCACAATAGATATTTCTAGTCAGCTAATTAAGGCAATATATATAGATGGACCCAAATTGCATGTGCTATAAATATATATGATGTATCAGTGTCGGTATTTTAAGTCTCGCATAGTTAAATTGATGAAACAACTAATATTAATTGATTTGGTATATAATTATAGAGACGTTTGTGTAACGAAGGTACTTTATGGTATGGTGATGGGTGTCCTTCAACAATATAAGAGAAAGTGTTCTCTGCGGACGTTCATAGAACGTCCCCAGAAAATATAAAGGAAGAGAGAAAGGGTTGAGAGGAGAGGAGAGAGATAGAGATAATTTGGTTGATGAACAGTACAATGAACAGTACCAACTATGGTATTTCTATCAATCGGATTGGTGTGGTGTGCAGGGGCGGACCCACATGGGGGCCAGCCCGGGCTGAAGCCCGGGCTGGCCAGCCAGAAAACTTTAGAAGAACCATGTCTAATAATATTTTTTTATATGAATATTAATGTTTAATAATATTTTGTTTGTGTTTAATTAATATCTAATGGGTATGTGCTTGAGTGGTTTGTGGGAGTTGGATGATAAGAGAACACTATGGTTCAAATCCTAGAGTTTGCAATTGTAAGATTTTAATAATTTTAGTAATTAAAAACAATGTTTTTTTAAAAAAAAATTGTGGAAATTTTAAAAATTATATAACAAAAATAATGATCTAAACTTTATGATTTTTTTAATAATCAAGAAAAAATTAAATTAATAATGTGGCATTGAAAATTTTTTCTTATTTAAAAATTATTAAATTTTTTTAAGTTTTAATAAAGTTTGAAAAATTATTCAAAACATCCCTCATAATTATAATAGTTGACTTCAACTCCCTTTACCGATGAGTTCTGGTTTTGCCATTGGTCGTGGTTGGACTGAGGAGAGGTCATGGTTGGGCTAAAAATGCCGGAAAATTAAAAGATGATGAATATGACAATATTGACTTTTATTTAAACCCGGGCTGAATTAAATTCCTGGGTCCGCCACTGGTGGTGTGCTGGGGTTTTAGTTTAGTTTTTGTGTTCATAATAAAGAGAAATTTGAATAACCCCTTGACTTCAAAATGGATTTTTATAATCACCAAATTTGTGTTTCTTTAACAAGAGTTTAATTTTTAGTGCATGGCTGAGCTTCATTTGCTTCCACTCATTACTAATGGCCATAGTGTTGGCAAGATCCTTCATATTTGATATAACAAACAAAATTATGAGTTTCTCATGGGCCCTTTTAATTTTCTAGCTAGTGATCAAAACACCATTATAATATTATGTGCATCTCCTTTATTGAATATATATGTACAGTAAAATCTTTATAAAATAATATTGTTGGGTAAAAAATTTATTATTTTATAAAAATTATTTATTTATCGATAAATAAATATTTATTAATTTAGAATGGGCCTTTTTATATTTTATACCATCTAGAAAGCAAAAACAAAAGAAAACAAACCGACCAAAACCACATGTAATCTATTTATAATGTTAATGAAAATAATACTATGATAAAATAACCACTACAAGGATATACAAATTTAGAAACACAAAGTTAGAAACGAAATTTATTCTGATTGCAAATTACAAACGGAATAAAAAATCCCTTTCTAATTTAAAATAGATGCACCAGTTGATGATAATCAAGGTCTAGATGATAGTTATATTTTACCAAATATTTCTCTGGAAATTTTTTTTTGAGTAATAGAAATCTTTAAAATTTATTTATTATATTGTAAGCATAATATACCAAATAGGTGTGTACTTTATAAAAAAATTATGGATGAGATTGAAATTAATTTATAGATAAAAAAGGAACAAATGATTTTAGATGTATATTTTAAGAAACAATAAAATTTAAAAATAAAATAGTCTAAAAACTTCAATGTTATGAATTTTGTACGGTATTGTTTCTAATGTATTCGGTGAATTATTAATTTCTATTTTCATTGGGTCATAAAGAGTTTCATAAAAAATATTATCACATGCAATTAGCGAAATTATTATTTTAACATATTGACCCAAGTCAAGACTAAAAAAAATGTTATTTTATCGAGATTATTAATTTATCGAATATTCATTTATCAAGATTTTACTCCATATATATATATATATATAAGCAAGAAAAATTATCAACTAAATAATTATTAATATATTATTATAACATCAAAATTTGGATCAACAAATTGAAGAGAAATTAACAATTATTGAGGCTAATTAACACTCTCATCCCACTTCTCGACTTGCTTGAGAGAGTTGGCTTTTCTCCTTAGTATCATTAGAAGCTCAAGAGGACTGAAAGGAGGAGGCAAAGCACAAGGACTAGCATAATGAGAAACATTCACCATTGACTCCATCATGAACTGCTTCACCAATCCTTCCGAACGGCACGCCATTGATTCCGAGCACCATCGGACGGCTCTCGGAGGTCTTGTAGGCTTGTATTTCAATAGTTTTGCATACTCATTCAAAAGATGAAACATATAATCATAAACATAATCCATCTTCAAGTTTTCTTGAATAAAGTTACTAGCTTCTCTTCCCATGGCCTGTGCCTATTTATGGTTTCACAGTAATTAATATATATATATATAGACTATGAGAATTGCATATTCATTATGATTACCTTTTGCTTGTGTTTGTTACCCCATTCAACAGCAAACTTGATAGAAGGGCACTTGAGATCGTCCCTGACAGGCCAGTAATGGTGCACTGGCATGAGATCTCTAGTAAAGAAGTCATAGTATTTTGGTTTCACCAACAAAGTCAAAGAATCACAAGCCAGTATGTACTTTTCACTCACTGACCATGAATTGCCTTCAATGTATATCTTGTACCTTCATACACACATTACATGCAATCAAACATTAATAACATCAGTAACCTAACTATATAGTAAAGATTCACCATATATAACTTGGTCTCACTTACCTATGAATGCATTGTTTTGCAAGGTTTGATTCCTTGAAACCCTTTCTAGTCTCATTGAACCAATCCTATAGATTAAGATCAAAACAAAGCTAGATCACTTGGGTATAAAAAACCCTAATAATTAAGAAGAGATCAAGAATGTTAAGATGAAGAAGAAAGAAAACCTGTGAATATATCCTGGCATTCCAGTCATGACTCTGAGAGACATTGCATTTGAGAAGATCAAACCTAGTGGAAGCCACCAAATGGTTTCCCTTCCAGTAAGCATAAGGTTCTCTATCAATCCACTTCATTCTCTTATTCCCTTCCTTCAACTCCTCCTTCAGCTTCTCCCAAGGTTTTATATTAATCTCCGGCCTTCAAAACAAGAACACAAAAGAACTCACAATCACATGCAACTAATCATATATCTTTAATTGAGCAACACTACTGAGTTGAGTTCTTGCTTTACCAACCCCAGAAGGACCAGTCAGGGAAAGGGAATATCAAGCATAGAGTCATTGCTACAATATCGAAACAACGGTGGTGTAGCAACTGATCCATTGTTATTATAGTCAAAAGCCTTGATGAGAGGCAAATCATCACAGTTAAACATGAGATCGATGTCCGGGATTCGACCGGGGATATCGACGGAGAAGCTGAAGGATGCCCCAAATGGTGAAGATGTCGCGTGTTTGGAAGCAGTGTCCATACCTCAAGATGTAGAGATTTCCATTGAGGATTATAATACGGAAGTGGGCAAAGTTGCTGGCATGTTCAACCATGTCTCTAGTGATGCCGGTGTCTCGCCATGGCCGGAGATCTTGGTGGATCCACCGGAAGTAGGAGGGGCATGAATGGGAGGAATGAAGAGGTGGAGAAGAAGAAGAGGGTAGAGAGGAATGGCAGATGGTTCTTGAGTGATTGGTGGTGGGGCATGTAAATGGAATTAGGGTTTTTGGTGCTGGTGGTGGTGGAGGAGGAGAAGATGTGGACAAGATGATGGTAGTTGTGGTGGATGGCATCATGGGCTGTGCATGCATGCGTAGATTTAATAATTAAAAAGTTACAAAAAAAAAATTAAAAGATAAGTAGTACATGTGAAATTTAGCGCCAATCATAAATGCGTCATCAACTCATTACATATATATTTTTTTTAATTCTTCATTTTCTTTAACCTATATACTTCTATAAAAATCGGAGGAAACTTCAAACTATAATTAATGTGCCACAAGCACTCTATCATTGTAGGATGGGAAAAATTAGAGGAAACGTCTAATTATAATATGCTCATAAATAAAATACTGATATAGATGTATGAAATAATAACTAAAAATTTTACAAAAATCTACGGACACGGACTTAAAACCCTCATGTGTATAATATTTGTATTTTTTTTTATTAAAAATAATAAATTTGAATCTTTAACTTATATAAATTGAGGTTACAAACATAATTAATTTTATGCCCGTGCATGAGCACCTGATATAGCTTGTTCACTTGGTATGAAAAAACAAATAAATTAAAAAATCATATTTTTTTTAAAAGAAACAATATATATATATATATATATAACAAACAAACAAACAAACCACAAGAGAAGGCCAATTCCGTAAATAAAAGGGAAAACAAGACCATTTGTCGTGCAAAGGAGCAGTGTCCTTTGTTTGTTCATGCTCATATGACTTTTTAAAAGTGGGACCCACCCAACCCAAAAACACACTCTCTGTCTGAACTCACTTCCAAACATACAGAAACTCAAAAGATGGATATTCTCACCCCCTCCTCCCTCTTCCTACTTCCCCTAATTTCCCTCCCCTCCAAAAATTTATGAAACCAAACCACATAGGAGAGAAAAAAACCAACCCCTTTGCCATGGAAAAAACAAAATAAAAATAACATAATTTTAAATCAGAGGAGTGGAAACAAGAAAACCAGAGAGGAACTTAAAGAAAGTGAACTCACTGTGAGATTGAGAGCTTCATAGATCCAGAGAGCTGTGAACAGAGCTCCGGCGAGGGTGGCCACCATGAAGAACACTACCACACCATGGATCTTATTCACCTCTCCCTTCATCTCTCTTTGATCTCTCTCTCTCTCTCTCTCTCTCTCTCTCTCTGAAAAATAAGTAAATAAATAAATAAAGGATTATGAATAAATGAATGAAGATGGAAAAAGAAATATAAGGTTTTAAGGGACATATGTGCGAAATATTGGTGTCGGTTACCAAGATTTAGGACTTGGTTTCAAGGATGTAGGACTTTTGGGACCCTTTGAATAAGGGTCTCATGCATGCAGTCATTACACGTGGATGGATGTGTTTATGTTTTTTGGATTTACATGGATTTTTATTTGGCTGTAAATATGGAAAATATGGTAAGAAAGTAAATGTATTTTATGGAATTAGGATGGTTAATGTTAAATTAGGGTGATACAAAATTATTGTTTTTATATTTGGTAAGTTATTTATTTATTTTTATGTTTTGAAGAGAGAGTATCTTCATATTTGACAATTATTTATCTCATTAATTAATGTTATTATAAATTTTAAATAAATTAATAAAAATTGGAAAGTGTATATATAATTAGATTTTTTTTTTTTGAAATATTTCCCCCCAAAAAAATGAGTTATTATGTTCTTGATTATATTTAATAACTAATTAATAAAAAAGTGATCCCGTGAGAAAGAGTCGAAATATAAAATTAATGATGTGATTAATTTAGTGAATGAAAATTCATGATAATTCATACACTTTTCTCTCCTCTCCATCTTAGTTATTTGCTAGGTTTGACTACGGGAGAGAAAATTTTATTTGGAATTTAATTAACTATTATTAAAAAAGTAAATACTTTACAATAATTTTTAACTAATTTTATCAATGTTAATAACTTTTAAAACTTATAACTCAAACCCCATGTCGGATGGGGTACATGCATGGGTGAACAATCATTGTATATTGTGCGAACTCCCCTAATTGTATATATACTTTGTCATATTTGTGAAAAATTTTAATAATTAAATAAGAAATGTCAAGTCATAATTATTGATAATTTAATATGGAAGAAAGTATGTTTTTAGTAATGATATATTTCTATGATGAGCTCCCTAATAACTTTTTTCAAATGCGGTGAATGCCGAGTTGGCATCTAGATTAGTATCGATATTATTCCTCTCTCAAACCTTATAAAATTCTAAACTTTAAACTTATCAAACTCTAATTAATTCTTATAAGACTCTAAACATATCACAAAATAAGATTTTTTTTAATATAAAAAATTAGGAGAGATAAAAAATTGACATGTAGATACGAACTTAATCTTAGTTTCATTTGTAAAGCTATTTGAAAAGCTACTATGCAAATTTATCATTACTAATTATAATATAGTGAAATTTATGTCTGAGTTAATCCAAATGTTTAGATTAATTGCTAATAGGTTATTGGATAAGAATAAATAACATTGAGTATAAAATAAATCTTGGCACCCTACAAATTAATATAAAAAATTAAATATATTTAGTATTTAAATATAAAGTTTATTTGAATTTACATCCTCTCACCTATTTCTTTAAACTGAATTGAGTTAAAACATAAATCTATTATTTTCTTTAAAAAATTTGTAGGAAGATTTTAAGCATAATTGTAACAAAATACAAATGAGTTAATTTTGGTATAGCCAAATAATATAGGTGCATAAGTCTCACATGATAGATTAGATGTTCAAATCTTACCTCATACATGGTGAATAGTATAGATAGTGTGGCTTATTTACTGTGTTTTAGTTAAAAGGTTTATAATCCATCTGTATTAGCCACATTATCAAAGGCATAATGTGAGACTTTTAAATGTATTGAGTTCAAGTTCTACTTGACCCAGTAAATAGTAATGAGTTTTTAGCCCAAATATTGAATCGTTGGGTGAAAGCACAGGTGTTGAACTGATTAGTTCTTGCTATAAACGCCCCTGACTAACTACTTTTAGCATATTTGTCAAAAATACAAATTAAAAAAAAATGGTATGTTTAGAAACATAAGAAAAGAATTGATTTTTTTTATTGTTATTAATCAATTCTCATTAATTAATTAACAATCTCTTTAGGGGAAAAAAAGAGAAAACGGAAAAATTGATAATTTATCTAGTGAATTCTTATCATTTAATTCATAAGAATTTGGGATCCATTTTTCTAATAACAACTCTATGTATAATGATAACTATTAATATATGTGGAGAAAAATGCTTGAATATCCTTGTAAAAATTCCATGTAAAAATGGATAATAGTTGATATATCTTAAAAAAAATCATATTTGATTATATGTCCATACACAATGTTTTTATTTGTATATATATATATATATATATAGATATATTAAGGAATTAATTTACAAAATTTATGAAAATATTGATTGATAATTAGTTCTCAGATTTTTCTCCCTAAAAAAAGTCACTCTGTTTTTTAAAACAAATGGAAATTAAGAAAAGGACAAAGAATATCTCTTGTTTTGCGTTTTTTAGCTCTACACCTATGAAAATTTGGCCAATTATGTGCATGCGCCTCAATCAAGCAAAATGTCATTTATAACCCTTTCAATTGATTTGTTTATTTATTTTGCATATATATATATATATACCCCACAAATATTATTAGATGCCATTTGGTTCACAAAATTTAATATTCTTGTTGGAAATAAAATTACTAAAAATGTGTTTCATGACTTCATTGGAATAATTCAAGTTCTGTTTGATTAGCAAAATATTACATTAATGTGATTGGTATGTATCATTATGAATCTATGAGGTTTGGGTTCAATATTGCCTAATGCAAATATGGAAAGTTATGTAATAATAAGTATTTGTTATTATTAAAAAAAAATGAATTCTTAATATTAAAATATTTAATTTAATTAATATATAAATTTTAAATAATATTTAAAAATAAATAAATTTCAAAATTATTTTCAACAACAATTTTTTCCCCTTCAATTTAAAATATTTCTAATATTAAATAGTATTTATATAGTGCTTCTACAGTGTCCTACATTATATGCATAGTCCTGCAATAGGACTATCAACCCAAACATTTAAATTTGTATCTTTCATTCACTATTCTCATAACATTTCACTATACTAAGCAAGTAGTGGTTGTTAAAAATTTTAATATACCAACTTTTAAAAATTGATATTTTTAAAATTATATTGAATTCAAGGTGTCCAATTAAGAAAAAAATTACATTCCTAGGAATATAAGATAATCATATTTTTAAACAATAATCAAATTCCTGGAATATGATATTTACTATCATAAATAATCAAATAAAGTAACATGTTTCACTTACGGGTAATTTGACCCAACCAGAGGGCACCTAAATGTATTCTTAAATGTTAAATAACTAAATAAGCATATATATATATATATATATATAACTATGATTTTTTAATCTTCAATAACTTAATGCTTTTATGAGATACTCCTAATGAGTAAAAAACTCTTTTTATTGATTGCATATATAATGATCTAACCGAAAATCTAATGATCATTAAATTAATATTTTTTATATATACATCTTAAAAAAGAAAAAAGAAAAAAAAAAGCTTGTGTTATTCTTTATATCTAAATCAAAAAAACTTTAAATGATTATTAAGTTATTTTTTGCTTATATAACCCTAATAAGAATTTAATATTATATTTATTTATTATATTTAAATAATTTTAATTAATATATATAAATAAATAATATGATATACATATATAATTACAAATACAATTCTGAAAAAATTATATATATATATATATACCTAATTATTAAGCTAGGGTGTAGCGTTAATTTGTTTACTAAGATAAAAATTTTAATCTTGTCATATTTATTATATTTAGAGAAATTTTTTAAGCTAGTATATTACTCCCTCCATCCCATTAAAAATATCCATTTCTAGAAATTTTGTATATCTCAAATTATCCAACATTAATTTTTAAATTTAACTGTACAAATTTAATCAAATACATTAATTATTACTATTGTTTTAAATGTTAATGTATGTGGATGGAAGGGGAATTGAGCAAAATGAGAAAATTAACACTCACTCGGTCCTATTTATTTGTCTTATTTTAAGATATTTTTGGTCTTTTTTATATCGTCATTTAAAACTTTATGCATAATCAAATAGTTTTTCCCCCAATTTTATCTTTTGTCTTTAATATACTCCTACATTTTTAATTTTTTTTTAAAAACTAAGATACTATGTTGAGAGAAAAAAATAAATAAAAGATAGAATTAAATTATAAAAATAATTAATAAAATTTTGATGGGTTTTTAAATGTAAGTAATTTTAGAAAATTGATATAATTTTTTTATAAATCTAAGACAATAATTAATTTTAATTGATTTTTTAATATGTGTGAATTAATTAATATGGATAACTAAGAAAGACCGAATGGAGTATAATAATGGGACGGCTGAAGTAATAATTCCCTATTTTTAGAGGAGCAAAGGCAAGAAAAAAAACCTAATATGTATACCCTAAAATTTCCTATTTTTGAGCGTTAGGGCCTTTCTTTTGTTCACATTTATCAAAGATGAAGAGGAATTTAAGATGTTAATTAATTAATTAATTGGAAGGGGAAATGGAGGTCTTTCTGGAATTTTCGTTCCCATTTATTTTATAATCTAGGGAAATAGCTACCTAGGAGCTAGTGGCCTTTGCCACCTGGCCATGGCCCTAAGACTTTAATACCCTTATGTTCTGCTGATCCCTTGGAACACTATAATAAGCTTAGCTAGCTAATTGTCATACAAAATGTACATATTTATTAAAACAATTAACAAATATATACATTAACATTCTTAATATATTAACAATTTAAAAGGCCTGATCTAGTAAGCAAAATAGAATATATATATATATATATATACTTAATAAAATATGAACATATATGGGATAAAAAATTGGATAAATCAAACAGAATACAACAAGTATAGAGTCTATTGAGTATGGAACTTTATACAAAAAAACATGCCACAAGTAAAAGAACATGGTAATTAGGCACAATTATTTACAATTGAGCTCTCCTACTTTGGTAAATCTATCAATCATGGACTACATGTTAGCTATTCAATCTGGGTCCTAAGTCTTTTGCTTGCAGGGTAATAAAATAAAAATATTGCCATATACTATGAAATGACTTCTTAAATAATAAATAACAAATTAAAGAAAATAGTATAAAGTCCAAGATCCTATCAACTACGCAAGTGTCATGTGCAACATAAGAAACTTTGCAAGTGGTCACCATTCAAAATTTACTCCTGCCCAAGCCGGCTACTCAAATAAAAACGTGCTCATTTTATAGCTGGCATATGATTCTGAGTTCACATGGACAAAAAATAAAAATAAAAAATAAAAAATCATATTAAATGGATAATATTGTACAATATTTTTACAATATTATATACACTATTTACATGAGTAAATTATTTTATAAGACATTAGACTATGAGTCATTTTTATTTTGGGTTTAAATCTCAATTTGAATCAAACTGATTATCCAACTTCAATTTTGTTTCACCAAACTTTTTTTAATGATGTGATGTTAAAAATTTTTTATTAGCAGGTGAGATAGAATCGTCAGATGAGCAAACTAACGTGTCGTATATATAATGACAAAAAAAAATCAGGTATATATATACATCATTAAAAATAGATCAAAATCTCTCAGGTGATCATTCGGTGAAATTAAAATGAAACTGGATAACTATTTTGATTTAAATTGTAGTTTGGACTATAAAATAAAAAAAAAATTATAGTTTGGTGCCATATTAAAAAATTTACCCTTATTTATATAATATCAAGGGAAGGATTTTCGATCATTTGCTCATTCTAATGAAATACCACCAGGTCATCAGTGATTCCCTATTTAAAATTATTTATATTTACATACACATACGTTCTCTGATAATTAAATCAAGTCACTAAATAATATTAGCCAGATACCAACATGTTCTGCAAGGACACCAGAACTTAAAGCATATTTAAGTCTTATATACACTCGATGCTTGTGATATCTTCTGCATTTGACTAAAAGCTTCTTCCAAGATCCCAAGGTCTTGTTCTTTCAGATGGCACAACTAGTAAGCAAATCCTCACAAGCTTTTCTATCCTTTTCTCCATTTTCATTTCATTGTTAAAGATTTTTCACATTCTTTAAACTAGTAAAATTAATTTGTTGGTTATATTCTTTGTTTATTCAACCAGAAAAAGGTGGTGTTAAAGCTCCCTCCATGAATGATGAAAAACAAAGAAGAAGGCCATTGAAGCTGTTGCTGAGATTTATGGTATAACCTATCTTCTTCAATATCTTCATGGCTTCATAATCTCAAAATTTTTTAATATCTTTATCTTTATAATTTGTTTTGGTTATTCTTTTTATTTTATTTTATTTTATTTTATTTTATTTTATTTTATTTTCCAACAAAATCCTATTGGAGAGTGATTGGTGTTAATGGATTTTCTATTATGAAAATTAACTTAAAGTCAAAATCGGTTATTACCAATTAATTTTCGGTTATGCGAATATTTGTCAGATTTTTTTTATATGAAATGTGGATAAATTACATGCATTAAAAAAAACAAAGACAAAAAACAATAAAAAGACTCCAAACCCACAAAAGGACTCAAAATCCACATGATTGTTAGATTTGGACGTATATGAAAAAAATTAATTATTGAACGTAAAAAAAAAAGACAAAAATTAGTATAAAAATGAGAAGTTGATAATGATGTTCATGCATGGCTGGATTCCACTGAAGTTTTAATTAGCTTGTTTCAAATCTGGATTTAAATAAATTTCATTTAATCTTATTATTATCTATCATATCATATTCTATGGAGAAAAGGATGGGCCATGATTTAAAAAAATGTTAACTATCAGAGATAATTGGCTAGCGATCACATCTTTTAGCAATCAATTTCTTTCTTTCTTTTTAATTCTATATTTAATATCAATTTCATTATATTCCTTCTCCATTAATCTTCAATTCATTTCATTTTCCATGAGAAATATTTCACCTAGGAAAAACTATCACTCAAATAGGTATAATAGATGTATATATATGCATTAAATCATGATTTCAATGGCTAACAACATGAGTTATTACGATAGGAATTGATTCAATTGCTGCTGATCACAAGGAGCAGAAGATGACCATCACTGGTGAGATGGACACTTTCTTAATTGCAAAGAAATTAAAGAAAATTGGCAAAGTTGACATAGTTTCAGTTGGACCAGCAAAACAAGAGAAGAAGGATGACAAGAAATAATTGGGTGTTTTAATTGCTATTTTGCTTGTTAATTATTTGTAAATTAATGTTAGTGTAGCTTTATATGAATGTGGTATGCCAATTGCCAAAGCAATATAATTTTGCTTAGTTGGTTTATCTACTATGAAAATGACGCAATGTTTCGACATGTAAGTGTAATTATATGTATATATATTGACTAATGATAATTATATATTGCTTGACATAATTGAGAAGGAAGAAAAACTATATATCATAATGATATAATGATTTTAATTAAAATAAAATGGAGCATGTATATAGAGGGCCATTTGTTTTTAATTTATTATTATTTGGATCTAAATTCAGCAATGAATTATATAGGATGAAAAAGATTAATTTGATTACTTGTTATATTTATATTGATAATTAATTAAATATTATAAAGAAGTGTTTTTGAATTTAAATTTTTTTATGTAAGAAATTATTTATCATAAAAAATTTATTTATTTATAGGGTTTTTAGTGTTTTACTCTTGCATCATAAAAAACCGGTAGTTGAAATTAAAAAAATATTTATTATAGAAATTATTAATCATAAAAAATTTATTTATTTATAGGGTTTTTAGTGTTCTTGCGTCATAAAAAACCGGTAGTTGAAATTAAAAAATTATTTATTTTAAAGTATAAAATTATTTTTAATCTATATTTTATGTTCATGCATGTGTATTATCATGGTTTATATTTTTTCCGTTTCTTTTTTACTTGTCAATTTTATCTAATTCACACTGATAAAAAAAAATTGATTGACGTTAGTTGGTAATCTAAAATTTATAAAAATTATATTAACTTTCCAATATTATTCTCATATAAAATATGCTTTAAAAAATGTATAGTTGAATATAATTTATTGGAAGTTGTAAAAGTGCATTAAATATAAAAGGTAAATTTGAAAAAAATAATAGTTAATGTTGCATAAAATTTCTAAATGGATAAGTAAAAAAGGAAAAAAAAAACTCCAAAATATGATAAGTAAAAAGAAACAATAGAGTATTGCTAGCATTGTCATTTGGAATTTTATGAACAGATATTTACAAAAACGTTTGACAAGATGTGAGAACTTTGACTGTATCATTTTCTATACCTATAATTTTTCTAGCAAAACAACTTGTGTGATGATTCCATTTTTGGCATTTTCATTATTAGCAGGAGAAAGGTTTTTTCCTTTTGTGTTTTGTATTTTCATGTCTGATGGATGACTTATTTTTTTATCATGTTTATTTTACGTTGGTCATTGGGTCGTGTCGGACTAACCAGAAAAGTAAGACTTTGGTCCAGCCTAAACTTAGATCATACGTGCCTCCTAAATAATTTGGACCAGGCTAAGCCGGCCTAATTTTAAAATATGAAGTCCATGACCCAACTCATAGGTTTGGTTCTTTGAATCAATTATTGGATCGAGCTAGGGTCGGTCCCTTAGATTTGGCTTGGATCGGCCCATTCTTTAACTTTATTTAATTAAACTTTGTGATAATTTAAAAATTGAATAATATTTAAATAAAAAAAATGAATACTTTATTAATTGATTAATATTATTGCATTATTACTTGAGAAAAATATTGCATCACTACAATATGAGTACATTCCAACTAGGTTGGTACTTACTCATTTGTTAATCATATGTTTTTTTTTTCTCATTCAACATAAAATAGGATCTTTATGTACTTCATTGATCAGTGAAAATACAACCCTTTTTTAAAATGGATCATGGAGGGAGACGTTGGTTAGTGTGACATGACTCATGAAGCTGACCCATGACTATTAGCTAGCTAGTTAGCTTCCTTATCTGATGGGCTTATCTCAATCAATGAATCATTTGTAATATTTTTTAAATTTTATTATTAATATTTAATAATAAACCCAATGGGCCAGATCATTAGTCGGCTATCTGATCAGCCCAAAAAAAGTCCAAAAAGGCTGGTCCACGCTTAAAAATGATATTTATATTTAAACCAATGTTTGTTTGGGTCGGGTTTGGGCTGACCAGTCAATGATTTTGGATCGGGCTTGGATGTAGGGATGGGCATGGGGCGAGGCGGGGTTGGGGAGTATCTCCCCACTCACTCCCCCATCTTGGGCGGGGATTCCCCGTCCCCGCCCCAGTTGGGGAATCTGGGAGGAGGAAGCCCCCACTCCCCGCCCCACGGGGATCCCCACGTGGGCGGGGATCCCCACCCCGGCCTCCAAACACAATTTTTTTTTAAAAAAAAACAATCCACTAATCTAATGTTTAAATTCATGAACTTAGAATCTTAGATACCAATTAAGACTCATCTTTATTAATAACAAACATGATATTATATTATATATTTTCTAATTTTTATTTTAACACATTTCTTACAAAAATCCAATAATCTAAGGGAAAAAAATCCATTAAATTAGATATTAATTGAGAGTAATCATTACTAATAACAAACATTGTATTATATTATATTTTTTTTTATTTTTTTTTAATTCAACAAATATATTGTTATATATATATAACATTTCAGGGCTGGGACTCTGTGGGGATGGGAGATCACTCCCCACCCCCACCCCACTACAGTGATAGGGGAATTTTATTCCCTCATCCCCGCCCCTGCGTGGAAGGAAACCGGGGATTCCCAGCCCCAAACGGGCGGATCCCCGCGGGGGACGGGGATTCCCCGCCCCATGCCCATCCCTACTTGGATGGGGGGTTGGGCCTGCTTTGGTTTAGTCCGTAAGCCTTGGGCTAAATGATGAGAGTGATGTCTATTTCTTTTATATTACTGTTTTCTCAGTTTGTAATCTTTTTCCCAATTTAATGGATGTGGTATATTCATTTTTATCTTAAAAAAAATCCTAAACTTGCTAGTCTTGTGTGATTCATTAGTATGATGTAATTTAGGTTACTATAGGAGGGTAAGGTTTTTTTTAATAAGATATAGGTAAACCAATCACTTTAACCAATCATGAATATTGTGAAAAAGAATTAATTCCTCAACCTTTAACGTAAGGGAAAGGGTCACCATCCTTCTAAAGTAAAAGTGATAAATCTTCAGTCTTTCACTCCCTTGCTAAGGGTGTCCCTCAATTATAATCTAAAAAAAACTATTGTTTAGACGACCATTCGAAAGCTCTTGGTGCATGACGGAAGATTTCCAAGAGAAGATCAAGGATTGGTGGGATAAGCAGTGACTTGATGGGCGTGGGGCTTTCATCATGGCCAAAAAACTGCTCGAGCTTAATAAGCATCTCAAGATTTGGGCAAAGCACACTTTCGGTTCTATTCGAGACCGCAAAAGAGACCTTCCTCATTCCTTGGATGGCCTCTATGTCATCCATGAATCTAGATCTTTGAACGAGGAAGAACTTGGAAAGGCAGAGTAGCTCTCTCACGAGCTCACTTTAACCTTGAGATAGGAGGAAATTTACTGGAGGCAGAGATCTCATATCAAGTGGCTTCGTGAGGAAGATGCAAACACCAAGTTTTTTCACTTGGTCACGAATGGTCGTCGTAACCGTAATCTCATCTCCGAGGTAGCTTTCGAGGGTTGTACGTTTAAGGGGGATAAAGACATTGGGCAGGCTTTCACGACCTCCTTCGGTGCCCAATTTGGCACTAAGCGTGATAATTGTTTGCTCATTTGACTAGAGTGTCTTGCTCGCAAACAAACCAAGGATTAACCTAGAGGATCTTGAGTCACCTTTTTCTGTTACGGAGATTAAAATGACAACTATGGAGTTAGTGGCGGAAAAAGCACTTGGTCCAGATGGTTTTCTAATTTTATATTTCCAAAAGTATTGGAGTATCATTGAACGGGACATGGTCAAATTGTGTAATGACTTTTCATAACCATTTTGACAATCTTGAAAGAATCAACTAGGGCAAACATCGTCCTTCTCCCGAAGACTGATGCCCTAGGTGCAGCTCTCTGACTATTGCCCTATTAGCTTGATCAACGCACCTCTTAAATTCATCTACAAAATGTTGTCTACCAGACTTTCCAAAGTCATCGATCGTTTAGTGGACAATTCTCAATCCACCTTTATTAAGGGCAGATAATTTATCATGGACAATGTGGTGGCGGTTGAGGAAATTATCTTTAGCCTTCGAAAAAGGTGGACTAGATGGTAACATTGTGAAAGTGGATTTCACAAAAGTGTTTTGACATGGTGGACTAGGGATTTCTTCTTGAGTTGTTGGAAGTCAGGGGTTTTGGCTCACGGTGGAGTCAATGGATCGCCAATTTGATGTATACCTCTAAAGACTCCATCCTTATCAATGGCTCCCATGAGGGTTATGTCAGATATTAGCGTGGTTTGTGTCGCCCCCTGTCACCTTTACCTTTTGTTCTTGCGGCGGACGTGCTTAGTGTTATGTTCAATCATGCTCTAGAATCTCATGTTCTGCATGGTGTTCCCTCTTGGCAGGCATGGCAATGTTTGTCATCTTCAATACGTAGATGATTTGATCATTTTTGACACTGATGGGGTTAAGGAACTTAGGATTATTTAGTTGATCCTATTTATTTTTGAAGGCATTTCTGCGTTGGCAATTAATCTCAACAAAACTTGCCTTTTTTTCTCTACCAAATTTGGTTCCCTACCTTGCCAGATTGCCCTAACCACTCTGAAATGCTCTGCTAATGCCCTTCCGATCACCTATCTGGGCATTCCTATTATCGGCAGGAGACCACATAGATAGGACTGGAAGGTTCTCATTCTTAAAATTCATGAAATGGCTTACTTCTTGGAAAGCAAACTTCATGTCTTTGGGGGATAGGCTTACCCTCATCAGCTTTGTCCTTCCTGCTTTGCCCATGTAGTGGATGTCGATTTTCCGTTTACTAAGTGGGTTTCTAATCATATTGACCAACTGAGAAGAGATTTCTCTGTGGAAAGGGCTTGATATTAACCGGCCCAAATGTCGCCTTATCAATGGGCATAGGCTGTGCCTACAGCGGGATCAAGATGGTTGGGGTATAATCATCAACCTGGAGGAATTCAATAGTGCACTTCTTGGGATATGGTGATGGAAAGTCTTGAATGATGAGTCTTGGTGCGGCTCGGCTCCTCTCCTTCACAATTATTTCCATCAGCACCCGAGATGGAACCTTTGGTTAACTAGTAACCGCTGTAGGTCCTTCTTCTGGCAAGGACTCTCCCTCTTCACTAAAAGCTTTTAAAGCTTGTCTTCGTTTCTCTATTAGGAACGGTGACTCTACGCTTTGTTGGCTAGACAACTAGTACAATGGATGTGCACCCAAATACCGCTGGTGGGTGGAATTTTGGTTGACTACTTCTCCGTTCACGACTGTTAGGGATATAATTCTAGATCTCCCTACTGTTGATATGAGGGTTGATACGGTATTGACCGCGGTCAGATCTAGAATCAACTCTGCGAATG